>NW_027592538.1:0-51581 GCF_964213995.1 Mustelus asterias | reverse complement strand
AGGTAGACGGGGGCGGGGGAGGGGATGAGGTAGATGGGGGACGGGTGAGGTAGATGGGGGACGGGTGAGGTAGATGGGGGTTGGGGATGAGATATGGGGGTGAGGGGGAGGACATTGGGAAATGAGATGGGTAGGAGAGAGATAGATAGGGATGGGTGAGATGAGGGGGCGATGGGGGAGGTGGGAGTTGCAAGGTGGAGGGGGAAAATGAGAAGGAGCGGGGAGAGATGGGGGATGTTGAGTGGTGGGGGAAGGCGTGTTGTGAGGGGTCGGGGTGGGGAGTGTTGTGAGGGGTCGGGGTGGGGAGTGTTGTGAGGGGTCGGGGTGGGGAGTGTTGTGAGGGGTCGGGGTGGGGAGTGTTGTGAGGGGTCGGGGTGGGAGTGTGTGTTGTGAGGGAGGAGGTGGTGGAGAGTGTGTGTTGTGAGGGAGGAGGTGGTGGAGAGGGGGTTATTGTGTGTGGGGTTTTCTGCTGTTCGTTTGGGAGCGTCGTGGGGAGGATGGTGAGTGTTGTGTGTGGGGTTTTTGGGAGGTGGGTTGGGCTGTAGTGGAGTTTGTGGCAGCTGGGGGTCCTCAGCGAGGGTGAGAGGGCCGTGGATGGAGAGGAGTTCTCACCGGTGGTTGGAGAAGTTGTGTCACGGGGGGAGGGGAAAGTACTGAGGAGAAAGGTGGACGGGATAGTGGGGAAGTAGGAAGGAGAGCTGATCAATGGTGATAATGTTGCTCTACCAAGTTAATGCTCGAGGCAGAGATTCATATCCCACCATAACAGCTGATGGAACATTAATTCAATTAATTAATAAATCTCAAATTAAAAACTAGTCTCAGTATTGGTGATAATGAAACTATTGTTGTTTGATGTCAAAATCTGTGTAGTTCACTGATAATGCTCTTTACAGAATTACATCTGTTGTTCTTGCCTGATCAGGACTAGATTCAAGTCCAGGCCCCAGCAATGTAGTTGACTCTTAAATGCTCTCTGAAATGGCCTAGCAATCCAGTCAATCTTACCAAATTGCTACAGGAACATCTGAAAGGAATAAAACTGGATAGACCATCAGCATCAACCTTAGGACCAGATATGACAACAGCACGCGCAGCCCTGTCAAGCTGAAGACTTGTGTTCCAGCACTATTTGCATCCCTCGCCAATGTATTCCAGTACAGCCACAACACTGGCATCTACGCGACAATGTGGAACATTGCCCAATGTTGTCTCTCGGCAAAAAGCAGGACAACCCAACCAATTACTTCAGTATACTCTAGATCATCAGTGAAGTGATTTGTCAACAGTGCTATCAACTTGCACTACCTTTGCCTATACCCTGCTCACTGACAGTTTGCGCTCCACTAGGGCCATTCAGCTCCTTACCTCATTATAGCCTTTGTCCAAACATGTGCAAAAGAGCTAAACTCCAGAGGTGAAGTGATAGTAAGGTCCCTTGACTTCAAGGCAGCAGTGTAGCATCAAAGAGCCCTAGGAAAATTGAAGTCAACAGGAATCGGGCAAATTTCAACTGGTTGGAGTCATATGTATCACAAAGGAAGATGGTTGTGGTTATTGAAGGCCAATCATTTCAGGCCCAGGCGATCATTGCAGGAGTGTCCTAGGCCCAACCATCTTCAGCTGTTTCATCATGTCGGAAGTGGGGATGTTTGCTGATGATTCACCATTTGCAATCCTCAGATATTGAAGTAGTCCATGCCCATATGCAGCAAGATCTGGACAACATTCAGGCTTTGGCTGATATGTGGTATGAATGTTACTTGCCACTTAAGTGTCAGGCAATGACCGTCTCCAACAAGAGAGAATATAGCCATTGCCCCTAGACATTTATTAGCATTATCATCACTGAATGCCCCACGATCAACACTCGGAGGGGGGGGGGGGGGTTAACCATTGAGTAGAAAGTGAGTTGGACTAGCCATATAAATATTTTTTCTGTAAGAGCCCCCAGAGGCTGGGAATTCTGTGACGAATAACTCACCTGATCGCTAAAGCTTTATTATTGTCAAGACAAGTCTGGAGTATGATGGTATACTCTCCACTCTGCCTGAATGAGTGCAGCTCCAACAATGCTCAAGGAGCTTCACACCATCCAGGACAAAGTAGCTTGCTTGGCCAGCACCCCAGCCACCACTGTAAACTTTCACTCCCTCCACCACCAATGCACTATGGCAGCAGTGTGTACAATCTACAAGATGCACAGCAACTCACCAAATCTCCTTGGTCAGCACCTACTAACCCCTCAACCTCTACCATCGAGAAGGCAAGCTCACCTCCAAGCCACATACCATCCTGACTTGGAACTATATTGCAGTTCCTTCACTGTCTCTGTGTTAAAATGCTGGAACTCCTTTCCACTAGTACAGTTAGTGTACCTACACTACACAAACTGCAGCAGTTCATGACCTTCTCAAGGGCAGTTAGGGATGGGCAATAAATGCTGGTCTGGCTAGTCACCTACTGTGAAAGAATAAATAATATCCCATTCCCACTCTATCCCTTTAACCATACAATTTTACTCATCCAACCTATCAACTATTATGGAGAATGTATATGGTACATTTGTCAGTATCTGGCTAAGCTACTGATGCGCTTTTAGCATTGTCCTTCTCAACAATAGCCCCTGTGGTTCAGCATCTGTGTCCAGCCAACCGGAGCTTGGCTATGATTTGATATCCATGACCTGGACTCTGCACAGCTGTTCCTGCCATCAGTGTCTGCTTGTGAAGTATGAATACAACTAACTGTGGAGCCACTGAATTGAGTACCTGCATAGGTGCATGGCCGTTCATCCTGTGATGATGTGCTCCTTAGAAAGAATAAAGTCCCCTGAGTAATGTCCTTATTGATGTCCTGTGACATTTGCTGCATTTGTGAAGGCCCTGGGAGACAAGAAAGTATTTCATAGCAATGTCACAATCTTAACAGTCATTATGAAGTGCTTCGAAAGGTTACTCATGGCATGAATCAATTCCAACCTCCCGGATTGCCTGGATTCACTACAGGCCTATAGTGTGTTAGCTTTTATTAACAGGGGGTTGGAGTTTAAGAGCCATGGGGTTATGCTGCAACTGTACAGGACCTTGGTGAGACCACATTTGGAATATTGTGTGCAGTTCTGGTCACCTCACTATAAGAAGGATGTGGAAGCGCTGGAAAGAGTGCAGAGGAGATTTACCAGGATGCTGCCTGGTTTGGAGGGTAGGTCATATGAGGAAAGGTTGAGGGAGCTAGGGCTGTTCTCTCTGGAGCGGAGGAGGCTGAGGGGAGACTTAATAGAGGTGTATAAAATGATGAAGGGGATAGATAGAGTGAACGTTCAAAGACTATTTCCTCGGGTGGATGGAGCTATTACAAGGGGGCATAACTATAGGGTTCGTGGTGGGAGATACAGGACGGATATCAGAGGTAGGTTCTTTACGCAGAGAGTGGTTGGGGTGTGGAATGGACTGCCTGCAGTGATAGTGGAGTCAGACACTTTAGAAACATTTAAGCGGTTATTGGATAGGCACATGGAGCACACCAGGATGATAGGGAGTGGGATAGCTTGATCTTGGTTTCAGATAAAGCTCGGCACAACATCGTGGGCCGAAGGGCCTGTTCTGTGCTGTACTGTTCTATGTTCTAGTTTGCCTACCGCCGCAACAGGTCCTCAGCAGACGCCATTTCCCTGGCCCTGCACTCAACCCTGGAACACCTAGATAACAAAGACACCTACGTGAGACTCTTATTCATAGACTACAGCTCAGCCTTCAACACTATTATTCCTACGAAACTCATCTCCAAACTCTGTGGCCTGGGCTTCGGCTTCTCCCTCTGTGACTGGATCCTGAACTTCCTAACTCACAGACGACAATCAGTAAGGATAGGCAACACCCCCTCCACAATCATCCTTAACACCAGTGCCCCACAAGGCTCAGCCCCCTACTATAGTCCTTATACACCTATGAATGTGTGGCCAAATTCCCGTCCAACACGATTTTCACATTTGCTGATGACACCAACGTAGTGGGTCGGATCTCAAACAATGATGAGACAGAGTACAGGAATGAGATAGAGAATCTGGTGAACTGGTGCAATGACAATAATCTTTCCCTCAATGGCAACAAAACAAAAGAGATTGTCGTCAACTTCAGGAAGCGTAGTGGAGAACATGCCCCTTTCTCCATCAATGGGGACGAAGTAGAAATGGTCGCAGGTTCAAGTTTTTTAGGTGTCCAGATCACCAACAACTGTCCTGGTCCCCCCATGCCAACACTATCGTTTAGAAAGCCCACCAATGCCTCTACTTTCTCAAAAGACTAAGAAAATTTAGCATGTCAGCTACGACTCTCATCAACTTTTACAGATGCACCATAGAAAGCATTCTTTCTGGTTGTATCACAGCTTGGTATGGCTCCTACTTTGTCCAAGACCACTAGAAACTACAAAAGGTCGTGAATGTGGCCTAATCTATCACGCAAACCAGCCTCCCATCCATTGACTCTGTCGACACTTTCCACTGCCTTGGAAAAGCAGCCAGCATAATTAAGGACCCCATGCACCCCAGACATACTCTCTTCCACCTTCTTCCGTCGAGACAAAGATACAAAAGTCTGAAGTCACGTATCAACCGACTCAAGAACAGCTTCTTCCCTGCTGCTATCAGACTTTTGAATGGACCTACCTCACACTCACTTGATCTTTCTCTACACCCTAGCTATGACTGTAACATTACATTCTGCACACTCTCCTTTCCTTCTCTATGAACGGTATGCTTTGTATAGCATGCAAGAAACAATACTATTCACTGTATAATATGTGATAGGGTGGTAGTGGAAGGGTCTTTTTCCGGCTGGATGCCTGTGACTAGTGGTGTTCCACAGGGCTCTGTATTGGGACCTCTGCTATTTGTGATTTATATAAACGATCTGGAAAAGGTGTAACTGGGGTGATCAGTAAGTTTGCGGATGACACAAAAATGGTTGGACTTGCAGATAGCGAGGAACATTGTCAGAGGCTACAGAAAGATATAGATAGGCTGGAAATTTGGGCAAAGAAATGGCAGATGGAGTTTAATCCAGATAAATGCGAAGTGATGCATTTTGGTAGAACTAACGTAGGGGGGAGCTATACGATAAATGGCAGAACCATAAAGGGTGTAGATATGCAGAGGGACCTGAGTGTGCAAGTCCACAGATCCTTGAAGGTGACGTCACAGGTGGAGAAGGTAGTGAATAAGGCATATGGCATGCTTGCCTTTATAGGACAGGGCATAGAGTATGAAAGTTGAGGTCTGATGTTGCAGTTGTATAGAACGTTGGTTCGGCTGCATTTGGAATACTGCGCCCAGTTCTGGTCGCCACACTACCAGAAGGACGTGGAGGCTTTAGAGAAAGTGCAGAGGAGGTTTACCAGGATGATGCCTGGTATGGAAGGGCTTAGTTATGAGGAGAGATTGGGTAAACTGGGGTTGTTCTCACTGGAAAGACGGAGGATGAGGGGTGACCTAATAGAGGTGTATAAAATTATGAAAGGCATAGATAGGGTGAACGGTGGGAAGCTTTTTCCCAGGTTGGCGGTGACGTTCACGAGGGGTCATAGGTTCAAGGTGAGGTGGGGGGAGGTTTAACACGAATATCAGAAGGACATATTTTACACAGAGGATGGTGGGGGCCTGGAATGCGCTGCCGGGCAAGTGGTGGAGGCGGACACACTGGGAACGTTTAAGACTTATCTAGATAGCCACATGAACGGAGTGGGAATGGATGGATACAAAAGAATGGTCTAGTTTGGACCAGGGAGCGGCACGGGCTTGGAGGGCTGAAGGGCCTGTTCCTGTGCTGTATTGTTCTTTGATAATAATAAATCAAATCAAATACTCATTATATACTGTCTTCTCATAGATCAGTCAGTACTAACAAAAAGTTTGCAAATGTGTCAGAGAAATCTTGAATAAAACTTATACTGGAAAAATAAACTGCCATGAAGATAGAGCAAGAGCTCAGGTAGAGCTGGGGCTTCAAAAAGAAACCGACATGAGGACAGAGCATGAGTTAATTAACATTTTATTGTATTTACTTAACTTCCAATTCCGTGCAGTAAATAAATAATGAGGCATGGCAGGGCTGCTCAGACCCATTGAGTGTACATCCTGTATCATGTGGGGACTCCAGGACATACCCGTATCTTGGACAACTACATATGCAGAAAGTGCCACCAAATGCAAAAACCCGAATGCCGTATCTTGATACATGAGGAGCAGCTGGTGTCACTGAGGTGCATTCGCGAGGGTGAGAACTACATGGATAGCACGTGTCAATAGATGGTCACCCTGCAGTTTAAGAAGATGCAGTCAGAGAGGGACTGGGTGGGTGTCAGACAGACAAAACAAGCCAAGTAGTGCAGCAGTCCCCTGAGGACTTTCCAGTTCTGAGTACCAATGGAGAGAGGGTTCCTCTGGAGAGAGCAGTGAGAATCATGAGTGGCTTTGTTTTGAAGGAAGGGAGGAGAACAGACAGGGGAGTAATACTGGGAGGGAATTAAGTAGTTAGGTAAACAGAAGTCACTTCTGTGGTCATGGATATCACTGAGTAGCCACAGAGCATTATTGAGGGTGAGGGTGCATAGCCATAGATCATGATCCACATTGGTACCAATGATATAGATAGAAAAAGAGATGGGGTCCTGCAGGCTGAGTTTAGAGGGTTAGGAAAGAGATTAGCAAGCAGGATCTCAAAGATAATAATCTCCGGTTTGCTCCCAAGGCCACGTGCTGGTTAGAATAGAAATAGTAGAATACATCAGTTTCATTTGTGGCTGGAGAGATGGTGCAGAAGGACTTAAGATTTTTGCGGCATTGGGGACAGTTCTGGGGGGAATATGGGATCTGTACAAGCTGGATGGTCTGCACCTGAACATGACTGGGGCAAATGTCCATGGTGGAAGATTTGCTAGTGTTGTTGGGGAGGGTTTCATCTAGATTAGCAGGGGGAATGGGAAGGTGTGGGCAGTTTCAGGTAGGACAAATTCAGAACGGGGAGTAAGAGACAGAAAATTAGTGAGTGCCTCTACTTCACACAAATTTGACAGTGCTATTTATAGGCAAGGAGTATTGCAGATAAAGTTGATGAGTTGATGGTACAGCTAGACACATGGCAGCATGATATCATTGCTATAACGAAAAGCTGGCTTAAAGAGTAGCAAGATTGGCAGATCAACATCCCTTGATATAGGGTGTTCAGACTGGATAGAGAAGGGTCTAACAAGGTGGGGGTGTATCAGTATTAGTTAAAAGATCTATTACAGCTCTGAGGAGAGATGATATATTAAATGAATCATCAAATGAGGCCATATGGGTTGAGCTCATAAATAATAAAGGGATAGCCACACGACTAGAAGTGTATTATAGACCCTCCAAATGATGAGAGAGAGAGAGAAGAGAAAATTTATAGGCGCATTTTTGAGTGCAAAAACAATACAACAATAATACTTGGGGAAATCCCACAGGTGGTGCATCAGTACATTAAGAGCAAAAGGATAACCAAGGAGGGGAAGGATCTATCAGGGACGTACAAGACAACTTAGGTGTGGATGCAGAAGATCCAGATAGGGTTCTTCATGAGTACTTTGTCTCTGTCTTCACAGAGGAAAGAGATGATGCAGATATTTTAGTTAATGAGGAGGAGTGTGAAATATTAAGATACAATAAGCATGATGAGAGAGGAAATACTGGAGGGACCAATATCCTTGAAGTTGGATAAATCAATGGGGCCAGGCTGTTAAAGGAAGCCAGGGAGAAAACAACAGATGCTCTGAGGATATTTTTCCAATCCTCACAAGGTACAGGTGAGGATTGGAGGTCTACAAATGTTGTACCATTGTTTAAAAAGGGTGTAAGGGATAGGCAAAATAATTATAAACTGGTCAGTCTGACTTCAGTGGTGGGCAAATTATTAGATTGAAATCTGAGACACAGGATAAACTGTCACTTAGAAAACACATGTGAACTTGTCTATATTGGCAGGAAGAACAAAAAAGCAGAATATTATTTAACAGGAGAGAGACTGCAAACGTCTGGGGTGCAAAGAGATCTGAGTGTCCTCATTGTGAGTCACAAAAAAGATGGCAGGCAGGTATAACCAGTAATTAGGAAGGCAAATGGAATCATTGCAAGAGGATTGGAGTATGTTGGAGCCTTTCTTCAGAGACGAAGCATTAAGCTAGCCTTCGTGTGAGGGATTTCCCTTCTTCACCATGGCTCAGCTAATACAAAGACTCACAGAGACAGTATTCTGGTTAAAGACGTTCCCTTATTTCCCAGGCCTGGTTCAACGCAGCGAGGGAGAGCAGTCTTGATGGCAATCCAATACTACTCTAAAAGTACATTACTTTCAATATTACAATTATACAATTTTCAAAAGTCACTTGCCCGCTCTCTCTGCCCCAGCAGGATGTGAGCCAATCATTATTAGCATGGATTATTTACCATGGCCAGTAACATTTTACTCTCTGACAGCATGGGACTACGTGAGTTTGTGGATTTAGAAAGCTTTTCTCAGTCTCCTAGCCACTGCTTATCAGGAAACTGTATGCCCTATTCATTAACTGTCTGGGATTGCTAAGACTATCTGGAGTCCACATTGATAAGAGCTGCATTCAGTAGCTGTATTGTTCCAAAGAATGTGGTTCTTTTTACTTGATTACATCCCATCATGCCTTAGAGCATTGTGCCATTAACCAAGGTATATTATTTAAATGCAGAATATTCAGAAATACATGTCTACATTCGAAACAGTGGTTATGTATCTCTATGCAAACAGGTACCTTTGTAAGATATATTCCAGGCATTTTATGACTTCTCTCTAAATTAATCCACTCTGATTCATTAATCTTTTAGCCCCAGGTTATTCTGAACCCTCTTTTACAGAGAACAAAGCTGTACAGAACATTGGTGAGACCACACCTAGAGTGTTATGTACAGTTCTGGTCTCTTTACTTTTTTTGTGTCTTCATGCAGTTTGTTTTCCTTTTGGGGATTAATGGGAGGATTCTTAGGCCGATTATCAACACGTTCAACCACATCATGAACACTATCCATGACTAACAAGTCCTAGCAAGACCTAGGAACCGGAACACAGATTCTGACCCAGAGGTAGGGATGCCCCACAAGACATTGATCTCCTTCATTAATTAGATATAAACTTGCACTGGAAGCAGTCACTATCGTAAGAAATAGTTAAGAAAGACCACCAACACCTCTACTTTCTCAGGAGGCTAAGGAAATTTGGCATGTCTGCTACAATCCTCACCAATTTTTACAGATGTAACATATAAAGCATCCTTTCCGGATGTATCACACTTTGTATGGCTCCGATTCTGACCAAGACCACAAGAAAATACAAAGGGTTGTGAACATGGCCCAGTCCATCACGCAATCAGCCCCCCATCCATTGACTACATCTACACTTCCCGCTACCTTGGAAAAGCAGCCAGCATAATCAAGGATTGATTTGATTTATTATTGTCACATGTATTAACATACAGTGAAAAGTTTTGTTTCTTGCACGCTATACAGACAAAACATATTGTCCGTAGAGAAGTAAACGAGAGAGCGCAGAATGTTACACTCATAGCTAGGGTGTAGAGAAAGATCAATTTAATGCAAGGTAAGTCCATTCAAAAGTCTGACAGGAGCCGGGAAGAAGCTGTTCTTGAGTCGGTTGGTACGTGACCTCAGACTTTCGTATCTTTTTCCCAAAGGACTCCACGCACCCCAGACATTCTCTCCAGGAAGCAGCTGAACACCTCAAGCTTTATCACCGAGGACAAGCTGAAATCAAGCGTCAACAGCAAATGGAGTGTGTGGCAACACAAGCATCCCACCCACCATCTGCCCCACATGTGACAGAGACTGTGGGTCACGCATTGGCCTCCTCAGTAGCCAACCGGAGAACTCATTTTTAATATGGAAGCCAGTCATCCTTGACCCCAGTGGACTGCCTAAGAAGAAGCAGTGTCACTGTGAGTCACTGTGACTGGGTCTCTTGGCAGGGATGGTATTGGTAGGATTGGCATATTGGCTGAAAGGCTCTCATTTAAATTCTGCCCCCGCCCGTTTTCAACCCTCCAGTGCATGGCAGACAAGTAAATGCCAGAATTTCCCGCCTCTAGTCGTGGACTTTCCTTCACTGTCGCCGTTTGAAAACGTTGAGATTGGGTCAGAACGTCCCGAGAGCATCGGGCCAGGATCTGCGGCGGCGACAAACTGCTGAACAGGCAGGCAGCAGTGAGGGCACCCTAGCGACGGGGTCCTTGATGAGCAGGTGGCGCAGGCAGCGAGCAGAATGGAGGATCCGTACGCTGACAGTGAGCCTCCCATAATGGTGAGAGAGAGAGAGAGCTAGTCTAATTTTGTGTGTCCCCCCCCACGTTGACTATGAGCCTCCGGTAATGGTGAGAGAGCGCGAGCTGGTGTAATTCTGTGTCGCCCGCAATCACTATGGGACCAGCTGAGTTGCTTCTGTAGAGGGCCAACATGGACATGACGAGCCGAGTGGCCTCCCTCTTTGGTGTCATTGTTCTCTGATTCTATTCCAATGGTTACGGCAGGATCTACAATTCAAACATACGTTAGCGGCTGCAAACCAAATTGGGACGTCCTAAGGACGGGAAAGATGCTATAGAAATGCAAGTCTCTATGTTGGCACTGTAGTTAGCTGCCTCAGCACCAGCGACCTGGGTTCAATTCCTGACTTTACTCACCATCTATACGGAATCTGCATGTTCTCCCCATGTCTGCGTGGGTTTCCTCGGGTGTTCTGGTTTGCTCTGACAGTATGAAAGACGTGCTGGTTAGGGGCATTGGCTATGCAAAATTCTCCCTCAGTGTACCCGAACAGGTGCCGGAGTGGGGATTTTCACAATAACTTCATTGCAGTGTTAATGTAAGCCTACTTGTGACACGAATAAATAAACTTTTCCTTAACAGCCCATTAGTACACAGCAAAGACCACAATAATATGACAATGACCAGATGATTTGTTCTTGCTGGTGCTGGTTGAACAAATATTGGTCAGGATATTGGGCAGAGTTCCATTGATGATCTCCCCAGTCATGCCCTGGGTTCTTTTACATCAGCTGGCAGGAGTAACCATCTAATTTGAAAAACATTGACCCTGTTAATGCGTGACTTCTTTTAGAGGTAAATGAAAATATTTCTTCTTCAACTGTTTGTCATTTTTGTTGTTTCCAGAATATTCCAGCTGTGAATATTGGCGGGTCCATTGGATTTGAATGGGGCCCTACGCAAATGTTGCTCTTTCCAACACAGCATGACCGGACAAGTATTATGACTTTGATTATAAATAAACATTCTAAGTTATATATAATAATGAGAAATTGCTCTCTTCCTGTGCTGAATATGATAGTGTTTTGTCCCAATTGTTTTAACCTGACAATTCTTGGAATTGGTTTCTAAAGTTAAAATGGGGATACTTTGCACACGCTCTCACACAAGTGATCGAATAAATAATGAGTAATTATTTCCAGTTGTAGGAGATTGAATTACCAGAGGATATGGATTTAAAGTGATTGGAAAAAGAACCAGAAGCAACATGAGGCAAAATATTTATGTAGCCAGTTGTTGTGATATGGAACAAATAGGCTGAAAGGATTCAGTCATAAGTTTTCAAGAGAGAATTGAAAATACATTTGAAGGAAAAATAAATTGGAGGGCCATGAGGAAATATCAGAGAAATGAAACTTGTTTCATAGAAACCCTACAGTTCAGCAGAGACCTTTCGGTCCATCGAGTCTGCACCAACTCTCTGATAAAGCATCTTACCCAGCCCCTCTTCCCCTGTCCTATCCCTGTAACCCCCACAAACTTACCATGGCTAATCCATCTAACATACGCATCTTGGGACACTAAGGGGCAATATAGCATAGCCAATCCACCTAACCTGCACATCTTTGGACTCTGGGAGGAAACCCACGCAGACACAGGGAGAATGTGCAAACTCTACACAGATAGTCACCCAAGGTCAGAATTGAACCCGGATCCCAGCAGTGCTTGCCATTGTGCTCCCCAGCTAATTGAATGGCTGTACCAAAGAGCCAGAATGGGCCAAATGTTTGTCCCCTGTCGTACATGATCCCCTTCATCTGTCCTGGCACAATTTACTTCAATTCCATTTCCAGCTATCATTTTTATATTGTTCCCTTTATTTGAAATAAGAATCTCAATGATCAAGAATGGAAATCAAAATACAGGAAGGTCCCAGGTCTGTCAGATCCTGTATAGTGAACAGAGTGTAGAGAAACAGTCAGGTGTTAACTGGGGTTTGGGGAGAGCAGTCAGAGTGTGGATAGGGATAATTGGGGTTCTTGTAGGTTAGGATTCCGGTGGGGGGGTGGAGAGAAGAGATCAGTACTATACTCACCCAGGAGTTAGAAGTGGCTTCAATTCTTCTAACCTTTTCTGGGTAACCATTGCTCTAAGATAGTCAGAACCATCCAAAATTTGCAATTTAAATCTGAGTTTCCTATGGTTCCCATTGCAGGGCAATTGCCCAATGGAGGTTTGAACTTCCCAGGCATTTGCCATGCAAATCTTATTTGGCGTTTCTGGGGTAGCTCCCCAGCATTTGTTTTCAGCAGCACGCACATATCTACTCCGCCAGTCCCAACCTGGGTACAAGTCCCGACCTGAGTTTTGTAGTTATTGGCCATAATTCCCTTTATTTTAAAAGTTATTTACAAGAGAGCATCACAGGACTTGAAGGTCATTCGAGAGTGGAATACTTTGCTGAAGGGACGAGCAGAGATAGATACAGCTGGGAAAATTGTTTAAATACTTTAAATAGAGGAAGATATGGGAGAGAGTGGGGAGAGTGAAAGTAGTTTGGATTGATAAAGGGCAATGGGATGTGTGTGAGAGTGTGGGGATTAGTATTGAATTGTTCTAGTTAAGCTGTGACAAACAGGATGGGCTGAATGGCCCATTTCAGTGCTGTAAACATTTTGGAAGCTAATTGCTCCCTGGATTGGATCAGCTGAAAGATCGGGGCAAAATTTTCCGGCTATTCATGCTGGTGAGATTTTCTGATCCCACAACAGTGAATGGAGTTTTGATAAGCGCCAAATTTTCCATCCCCGCTTGTAGAGGGGTATGAACGGCCAGATAATTCCGGCCCAGATTAGGGATTGAATTTTGGATCTTTCAGATTAGTGATTTAGTTCTGCCGCAGGTTGTGGTTTCAGCTGCTGGCCACTTGTGAGGGCCATTTCTAATTGTTCTGACTACTCAGTTGTAGTTGATAACCATTGCTGTGTCTGGTATGCTTTGTGCAGACTGTACAGTTACAATTTCGCTCTTTGTGTTCAAACCCCAGAAAGTGCCCCTGACAGTTCCTCAAAGATGCCCATCATTCAAGTTGTCCGCAGTGATAAGGATGTTTACTCGCCAATTCTCTGTAAACTTTTCAACGAGTCACACGGCATCTTCATGACACTTCAGAAATCTGAGCAGGATTGCACTAGCCAGAAAAGGGAGTGAGTAGAAACCGGTTTCTATATTTTTTCCTCTGAGGCATAGTCTGTTCAAATAGTTCACTCTTTGCAGCAAATTTAAATGAATGAAGTGGAGAAAGCTTTGCCCCCTTTAATACAATGTGGAGTAGTAGGTATAGGGCACACTTGCATTTATACTGCACTTTATCAAGCTTCTTGGATGCATCTCAGAACAATTCATGTTTAGCAGATTATTAAGAAGTGTGGCGACTGTACTGTGACGGTTAGTTGTGTTTTTAAGTTTATTTTATTGATGTCTTACATTAACACTGCAATGAAGTTACTGAGAGGATACCAAGGTCCATTGTTGCCCTCTAATAGCTACCTTGACAGGCCATCTAATGGAAAACCATCATAAAACATCTGAAATAACTGCAAAAGAGGTGTGAAAGAAACACCATCAGGGTTTACAGACAGGATGGTGACTTTTGTCCTGCAGCTAGCATAAGGAATTAAAACAATTGGAAAATTGCAAACATAAGGAAGATACTGGAAATCTGAAGTTAAAACAGAATATACTGAAAGCACTCATAATTTCTGACCTATTCTGTTTTTATTATGCAAAATTACACTTATCAGTCCAACATGAGTTGTGGGGAAGTTAGTTATTACTGGATTCAATGACTGAGCATTTAGACAAAATTTGAGCTGATCAGAAGGACTGAGTGTGGATTTGTGAATGGTAGGTCATGTTTCATCGATTTAATTAAATCTTTTGAGGAGGTTATTAATGATGAATGCTTGTGGAAGTTGTCTAGATAGACTTTCCAATGATAAAGTCCAGCATGAGATTATGAGCAAAAATGAAAGTGCACAGATAGGAGTTGGAAATTGGTTGTGAGTTGGGAGACAGAGTTGAGATAAAAGGTAGGACCTCTTTATTGGCGGGTCATAGCTTGATGTTTCCCAGGGACCTGCACAGGGGCCTCAGCTTTGCACCATGTATATCAATAAAAAATAGAGAGTAGTATGTGGAGGTTTGCAGATGGCAAAGTTTGGTGATTCAGTAAGTAGTACAGATGAGTAAAGGGAGATACAAAGGGACATAGATTAAGTGAGCAGGATTATGGGGAAATGTGGTGACCTCACACCAATGGGTGGAAGTTATGCTTCAGTTGGACAGATCTTTGGTCCGACACCAGGAGTTACTTTTTAAAATTATTCATTTGTGGGACATGGGCTTTGCTGGCTGGCCCGCATTTATTGCCCATCCCTAGTTGTCCTTGAGAAGGTGGTGGTGAGCTGCCTTTTTGAATCGCTGCAGTCCGTGTGCTGTGGGTAGCATGGTGGCACAGTGGTTAGCACTGTTGCCTCACAGTGCCAATGACCCTTGGTCACTGTCTGTGCGAAGGCTGCACTTTCTCCTCATGTTTGTGTGGGTTTCCTCCGGGTGTTCTGGTTTCTTCCCAAGGTCCAAAAGACCTGCTGGTTAGGTGCATTGGCCATGCTTAATTTTCCCTCTGTGTATCCGAACAGGCGCCGGTGTGTGGCGATTGGTGGACTTTCACTGTAACTTCATTGGAGTGTTAATGTAAGCCACTTGTGACACTAATAAATAAAGTTTAATAGATTTTTTTTGTTGCAGGTTAGTCTCTATTAGCAGGAACTATCGTTCAGTGATAAGAGCTTACCTGGAAGAACTACACAAAGCTGCAACATCTGGTAAGCTGCAAGTTGCAATGTGAAGATTTTACTGCAGATAAATTCATTAAATACCAGCTCTCCACAGTCTTGGGGATTTCAGGAAGCAATGTCACTTTTGTCTTCTGTGCATTGTACTTTTTAAATTGATAAAAAAAGAAATTCTTTCTTAAGGAAGCCTCGTGGAAGGCACCATTTTATCAGTTATCTGCTCTTACCCCATAACAGAGTCCTCACATGACTGAGCAGTGGGATGTTTGGATAGGAACAAGCTTATCCAGCAGGAGTAGACCACACAGCCTCTTGAGCCTGCTCTGCCATTCAATAAGATCATGGGTGATCTGATTGTAACCTTTTGCCTACCTTCAATAACCTTTCACCCCCATGTTAATCAAGAATATATCTAGCTCTGCCTTAAAAATATTCAAAGACTCTGCTTCCACTGCCTTTCGAGGAAGAGTTCCAGAGATCTGCAACCTTCTGAGAGAAAAATAAATTCTCATCTCAGTGCTAAATGAGCAACCCCAAATTTTTAAGCAATGACCACTAATTCTAGATTCTCCCAGAAGATGAAACATTCTCTCCACATCCACCTTGTCAATACCCCTCAGGACCATAAATGTTTCGATCAAGTCCCCTCTGACTCTTCTAAACTCTCGTGGATATAAACCTAACCTATCCAAACTTTCCTCAGAAGACAACCCACCCATTCTTGGTGTTAGTCTAGTAAACCTTCTCTGAACTGTTTCTAACACACTTGCATCTTTCTTTAGATAAGGAGACCCACACTTCAGATGGAAATCCCTAATTTGTGCTGAGTTAACTAATGGGAAGTGGTAGTGGGAGCAGGTGGGGGAGGGTTGCTGTGGTGATTGGGGGTGTGGTGCTGGGGGATAAGTTTGTCATCACAATCATTAGTTAGGCAGGTGTGAATCCTGCTTCTATTTGCTGTTGAGTCGCTGTGTGTACGTACTTTGTGAAAGACAATGATTAGAGAAGCCCATTAAGCCCATTGAAATCCATGTCTCCAATACCCAAATCCTCCCATTCTTAACATCTATGTTCTTAAACAAGCCACATCTACTCTGACAGTTATATTTCACATGTATCCCACTGGGTTAAGAGGATCTTCCTAATAGCTGTTTTAAATTTAATTTTTTGCAAATTTAAATTGATGTCCTTCTTGGATGAATTACTATTCAAGGTTTACTCAATACCATGTAATGTTTTATATCCTTCCTAAATCTAATTTTTTCTAGACAATTTTTGAGGCTTTATAGCTGCTTTGACCAAAGCTAATTCAAGAGGATCACAGTGTCCAATACAGAAGGAGACTATTTGGCTCATTATGCTATAAGCTTTAAATATTTATTCACTTTTTTCCCTTAATGGTAGGGTTGGCCTCTGCCTCAACAAATATTCAATACATCAGAAACCCTCTGTGAAAATAACTTCCTTCTAATTCCTCTCCTCACACTCTTGGTGAGAATTTTGCATTGATGATCCTCTAATATGTTTAAAAAAGGTCCCCTGGAATGTCTTGAGTATTTTCCTTACCTTGGCAGCATCTCTCTCAAAGGACCACCATTGACTAGGAGATCTAACACTGGGTAAGCTGTGCCAGCTGAGCCTACTTCAAACGACGGCAACAAATGTTTGACAACAAAGACCCTCTGCAATTCAACAAAAGTCCAGTTGTCATTTTGTTGCACTGGGATTGAAAATGACTAGGTTGATCCAAGCTGAGCTTCACTCATTCAGCCTAATTCTTTGTTTCTTGTCGATTGTCAACTTTCTAAGCATGCTGCCACATTTCCTCTTAGAATCATACAACTACAACTTTGTATTTATATAGTGCCTTTACCGTAGCCAACATGCCAAAGTGCTAAACTAGAGCCATAGCAATTAAATATTGAAAAGGAATCATAGAAGGAGATATATCATGATTGATGACTGAAAGGTCAGTCAAAGAGGTCGATTTTCGGGAACATATTAAAGGAGGTGAGAGAGATGGAGAGGTTTAGGGAGCAAATTACAGAGCATAGAACCCAGGCAGCTGAAGCAATGCAGCACAGATGGAGGCCATTTAGCCCATTGTGCCTGTGCCAGCTCTTTGAAAGTGCTATCGAATTCATTCCACTTCCCCACTCTTTACCAATCACCCTGCAATTCAATCCTTTTAAGGATTTATCATATTTCCTTTTGAGAGTTATTATTTAATCTTTTTCCACCACCCTTTCAAAACCTGATCTCCAGATCACAACTTGCTGTGTAACAAACATTTTTCTTTATCTTCCCTGTTTGTTTTGTCTATCCTCTTAAATCTGTGTTCTCTGCTTACCGATTCATGTAGAATTTTTGTTATCTTGTTTTAGACAATATATCAAGCAGTTTCTGAGAATGCAGTCGACTTAGGGTGACACAGTGGTTAGCACTGCTGCCTCACAATGCCAAGGACCCGGATTCAATTCTGGCCTCTGGTCACTGTCTATGTGAAGTTTGCACATTCTCCCTGTGTCTGGGTACGTTTTCTCTGGGTGTTCCGGTTTCCTCCTACAGTCCAAAGATGTATGGGTTAGATGGATTTGCTAGATTGACCCTTTGTGTCGGGGGGGTTAGCAGGGTTAGTACTTGGGGTTACGGGGATAGGGCCGGGGTGGGATTGTTGTCGGTGCAGACTCGATAAGCTGAAATGCTTCCTTCTGCACTGTAGGGATTCTATGATTCCCCTGTATCCGATCATATACTTCAGAAAACCACTTTCATCGAAGATCATGCCTTTTGACTTGGTCGGTCTCACTGTCCTTCTCTGCACTTTGTTCTGTGCCTAAGTTTGTATGTCTGATGGTTTTAGTGAGCAGTATCTGCAGTAACATTTTTGTTTATTCTCAGTTTTCCCTGTGGATCCAGCCTTGTCATCACAATATGAAGATCAGGTACGAGAATGCTCGAGCGCTGTTTAATTAATGTTTGGCTGGGTCACAGATTGGGCTGAGAGGAAGGGATTCCCAAGAATACACATTTATTGCAGATAGATTTTTTTTGTTGCGCTAGGGTTGCAAATAGGTTATTTTCACAATCTGAGCAGCATTGACGCTGTCATTCCTTTTAAGTGCTGTGGGAGCATTCAAGCTCTAAGATGCTGTACCACTAGAATAGACAGAGAGGATATGGCTGCTTTTAGAAATTTTCACCAATTTACCTTGAATTTTCTTCTCCTTTTCTAAAGATGCTGACCCCTCACTAGGGTCCAGGCTCTGTGAGTGCAGACCCCGAGTCACAGTTATTGTAAATAGCATCTTCAGCTCTCACCCATGGGAGCTGGAACAATGAGCTAATTGTCCTAACCTGGGCTTTCACATCCAGATTCAGGATCGACCAACAGCTGAGAACACGATCAACTCGGCAAATTTTGAGTCTAAATCTTTGAGAGTGATGTGTATTTCTAAAAAACTCTGACCGTGCCAATTTACGTTGCCCTTCGGGGGAAGGCTCATTCTGGGGTCAGTCCAGATGCAGATGGGGAGGCGGTGGCCTTGTGGTATTATCGCTAGACTATTAATCCAGAAACTCAGCTAATGTTCTGGGGACCCGGATTCAAATCCCACCGTGACAGCTGGTGGAATTTGAATTCAATAAAAAAATTGAATTAAGAATCTACTGATGATCATGAAACCATTGTCGATTGTTGGAAAATCCCATCTTGTTCACTAATGTCCTTTAGAGAAGGAAATCTGCCGTCCTTACCTGGTCTGGCCCACATGTGACTCCAGAGCCACAGCAATGTGGTTGACTCTCGGGCAACTAGGGATGGGCAATAAATGCTGGCCAGCCAGCGACGCCCATGTCCCACAAATGAATAAAAAAAAACCAAGAATGACACAGAAAATACAAGTTAGTAAGAGTGTATATCTGTCTCAAAACTGAAAAAAAATTATGTGGTGACTAAAACATTGTAATTCAAACCAAATCCTCCCAGGGCAGGTATAGCATAGAGTGAGATACAGAATAAAGCTCCCTCTACACTGTCCCCATTGTAAACACACAGGGCAGGAGCAGGTCAGGGTTAGTTTATACCATGGAAATCTGTTTTCTTGACTGAATCTTCTCAAACTCATCTCGCACGGGGACCCTTCATCTAGGGGATGAAGGAGACTTGCATCTCTTTGGTCTTGACTGCATTTGAGTTCAGCTCCTGGATGTTTGACACACTGCAGGACCAGGCCCTATGTATTCTTAAAGTAGTTTCAAATTTTGTAGTCAAGTATGGTGTGCTGATTGAGAGTAACAGCAGAGTTTCCACTTTTAATGGCAGGTTTCAATTCTCTCTGCGATGGAACTGATCTGGGATCTCTGTGAAATCCTGTTCATTGAGGCAGCACAAGGTGAGACTGAGAAGCTGTCTGTGTGACCCTGCAATGCTCGACCTGGTTTGATTCAACTTTATCTCTGGTTTTGGGATATGGGTGACACTGACACTGGTAAGGATTCATTGGTTAGCCATTCTCAGGCCACTCAATGACAATGTAGAAGTGAAGTGGCTCTGGGGCTTTAACCTGAGGAGCCCCTTTTGGGTTTTTACAACAAGCCTGTACCTTGTTGGTGATTTTCAGTTGCCGGTCCCCACACACCAGCAATTTTACTGAATTCAATTTCACAACTTGTCCAGCGGGGGGGTTGAAATCACAACCTAATGGGCTGCTGCTCCAATACCGCAACCAGTAAACAAATTGCGGGGTGTCTGGAGTGGAGGGATCACCAAGGGTCATGTGGGCCAGGGCTCGCTAGGCTGGCCTCTCCAGTAATGTCCCTGGCATGGTGGCACAGTGGTTAGCACTACTGCCTCACAGTGCCAGGGACCCGAGTTCGATTCTCGGCTTGGGTCACTGTTTGTGTGGAGTTTGCACATTCTCCCCATGTCTGCGTGGGTTTCCTCTGGGTGCTCCAGTTTCCTCCCAGTCCAAAGATGTGCCGGTTAGGTGAATTGGCCATGCTAAGTTCTCCCTCAGTGTACCCGAACAGGCGCCGGATTGTGGTGACTCGGGGATTTTCACAGTAACTTCATTGCAGTGTGAATGTAAGCCTACTTGTGACTAATAAATAAACTTTACTTCACCATATTCAAAGGGTTAGGTGAGACAACAGGAGTGGTTCTATTGGGGAAGAGAGGAGAAGATTCCATCAGAGCTCCTGCTTTTGATTTCTGTAAGAATGGAGTGTGGATATTGACCAGGCTTAAGGTGGTTGTGATGCCCTTTAGTTGAATAGCCCAATACTGCCATTGTTGGGCTTGAGTTTGAAATATGCCACTGGAGCTCTGCATGAGCCTGTAGGATCTGTCTCCCAGCAGGAGCAGGAACCTGCTGGAGCCTGTGGGGTCTGTATCCCAGCAGGAACCTAAGCCTAGGATTGGCTGCAACAATGGGTTGTTCCTCTGAATTGTTTTAACTAGCTGCTACAACCATGATTTATGGAACTACTAAGGTAGTAATGTCTGATTGCAGCTGGTTTCCTTCTGCCACATCTTCTGGACTGGATCAAAGTGCACATTTGCCAGGTGGATGCTATGAATGATCAGGTCATGGTTTCTGATAATCCCGTGGAACACCTGTACTACTGGAACGTGGTGAGTGATGATCTACTACTGCCAGGAGCACTGGCTAACCACAGTTCTGTCTCACTGGAGGAGATAGTGGCTGGGGTTGTGGTTGCAAAGAATGAATTTCCAGTCCTAAAGTGCTGTCTGTGTTACTGAGTCACACTGGCCAGGTCTGGTCTAGGTTATTTGTTGCAAGGCCGGTTGGAGGAGGCTGAACAGATGCTGGCTCAGAAGGCTGAGCCTGAACCTGCATAAAGTTCCATGTACAGGTGTATGGATGACCCGATGAGGAAAATGTCCGTTTTCTCTGTATGTTGCTAAGTTGGTTTTCTTTGCTCCCTCCCCTCTCATCATGCTCTGAAGAAGCTGACTCACTTTTGGGTAGAATTCCAAGGGTCCATTTTATGCCCAGTCCTGAATGGCTATATTTTTTTGTCAATCTTCTCAATTGGAGCACGACATAGTGAGAAGAATGAATAGCTCAGGCCTCCTGTTCCTGATTACCATCTGGTGCCCTGTGTTGAGAGCGGTGTGAAATTGTGACTGTTTCCTTGTGATGGCCCCCATAGTTGGATAACCTGCTGGGACTCTCTAGTTTACATATGGAGAGTGGCCATTTGGAATGGTGCGCATCCTGATCTTAGTCTATGACAATGGTTGGACAGTGCTTTGGCTAGATACCTGCAGAGAATTACAAATACCTGACCTCACATAACGTGAAATATTTACAGTCTGGTGATTACGAGGAAGCCCTCCTGAGTTAGAGCTGTATGTTCAGGTTTCTGGGGAGATGGCTTTGGTCTGGCTGTAGAGTGGAGCAGTGGTTCAGCTACCCAGGGAGGGGACTAAGGGCTGATGTGAAGGACCTAGTCTCTTGGAGTTGGAGTATTTCTGAGTTGGAGACGTTCAGGTCTGATTCTTGTGACATCCTTGCTTGTAATTTTCTAGGTTACTGGCTACGTTCTTCAAGGCCGGTTGGACGACGCTCGACAGATGCTGGCTAAGAAGGCTGCAACTGAACCTGCAAAAAGCTCCATGTACAGGTGTATGGATGAACTGATGAGGAAGATGCCTATTTTTATTGTATGTTTCCAAGTTAGATTTCTTTGCTCACTCCTTCCCGTCATTCTCTGAAGAAGCTGACTCACTTTCGGGTAGAATTCCAAGCGTCCTTTTATGCATTGTCCTGAATGGCCACATTATTTTTACCAGTTTTCTCTCTCCCCTCAGCTGGTGACTGCTTGCTGAAATATATTTCTTCAATTTCTAGCTTTTGACTGATATTTACTTTTACGCAGCTATTATTTATGTGGGACCCTTAATCCTCCCTTAGGGGAGGCAGTCATAGAATCATAGATTCCTACAGTGCAGAAGGAGGCCATTTGGCCCATCGAGACTGCACCGACCACAATCCCACCCAGGCCCTATCCCCATAATCCCATGCATTTACCCTAGCTAGTCCCCCTGGCACTAAGGGACAATTTAGCATGGCCAGTCCACCTAACCTGCATATCTTTGGACTGTGGGAAGAAACTGGAGCACCCGCAGGAAACCTACGCAGACATGGGGAGAATGTGCAAACTCCACACAGACAGTGACCCAAGCCGGGAATTGAACCTGAGTTCCTGGCGCTGTGAGGCAGCAGTGCTAACCACTGTGCCACCGTGCTGCCCCACTGGTATTGTCACCAGACAAGTAATCCAGAGACTCTGCATTATGCTCTGGGGCCTGGGTTCAAATCCTATCAGGCTGATTATAGAACTTGAATTCAGAAATAAACCTGGATTTTAAAGTCTAATAACGACCATGAACCCATTGACAATTGTCGCAAAAATCCACCTGATTCCCTAATATCCTTTTAGAGAAAAAAATCTGCTGTCCTTATCTAGTCTGGCCTACACATGTCTCCAGATCAACAGCAAGATGGTTGACTCTGAAATGGAAAGCCATTCAGTTGTATCACAATCTAGAAAGTCGAGAAGGAATGAAACTGGATGAACCACATGGCTCCAACTTAGGCACAGAAACAGTAACAAGTAACTCAAAATTGGGAGAGCTGTCCTACAGATTAGTCAAGCAACAGCCTGACATTGTCATCCTTTTGGAATCATGTGTTACAGATAATGACACCACTATCACCACCCCTGGGCATGTCCTGTCTCACCAGCAGAGTATACAGTCAGGAGGGAGTTGCTCTGGGAATGCTCAACATTGACTCTGGACCCCATGAATTATCATGGCGTCAGGTTGAACCTCTTGCTGATTACCACGTAGTTCCCCCCCACCCTCTCCCGCCCCCAATCTGACAGATTATTACTCCTCCCTGTTGAACACCACTTGGAGAAAACAGAGGGTAGAAAGGGTGCGGAATGTACTCTGGGTGGGGTCTTCAATGTCCATCAACAAGAGTGACTGGGCTGCTCGAGACTTAAAGGACTGTGGCAGATGGTGAGGGAAAAACATACTTGACCTCATCTCACCAGTCTGCCTGTCACAGGTACATCTGTCCATTACAATATTGGTAGGGGTGACCACTGCATAGTCCTTCTGGAGATGCTGTCCTTGCTTCACATTGAGGATACCCTCAAAGAAAAAGTAAGCGAATGGCCTGGCAAATGCCCCACTCAACCATTACCATCAAATCAGTGGATCAACCCTGGTTCAGTGAAGAGTGCAGGAGGGTATGTATACCTGGAACAGCCCCAGACATCCCTAAAAAGGTGTCAATCTGGTGAAAATACAACACAGGACTACTTGCATGCCGAACTGCATAAGTAGCAAACGATAGACCAAGTTAAACAATCCCACAACCAATGGATCAGATCGAAGCTCTGTGGTCCTGCCACATCCAATTGCGCATGGCGGTCGACAATTTAAAAACTCAGTGGAAAATCAGATCAGCAGCAATTGCTGTTCCTCAATTAAGGCTGGGTAATCTGAAAGATTATACACTTGCCTCTTTTGCTGTGAACCTGGGTTGATGCAGTTTTGTGTATAGAATAAGAGACTGGCCAAACTCACTTTACAGACAAAGGTGACTGCAACAGTTGGAGGAAACCTTCAACCTGGACTGGCTTTCAATTTCTGCCCAAGATTTGAAAGGACAATGCCCAAACCAGCCTCCCCATTTCCTCACTTGCTGATCTAGGTTGTGTCATCAAGAGGGAGAGAGTGTTGAGTGGAGGGAAATGAGGGCAATGAGTGGGTGAGTTGGTTTTCTGTGATGACAAGCAGTTCTCATGTGTTGTCTGCAACATGGGTGTCCGCCCTGGGTCCACATCTAATCCTGCCCCTGAACCATAGGCAATCTGGTTTCAGTTGGGCTTATATTTCAGAATGAGTGCTTTGCCTTGTCAGAACTTTGTTGACTGATATTAATTTTGGAAAGAGCTAATTATGTCTCCTTCATACTAAATTATAGAAACATAGAAGATAGGAGGAGGCCATTTGGCCCTTGGAGCCTGCTCCACCATTCATTATGATCATGGCTGGTCATCCAAATCAATAGCCTAATCCTGCTTTTTCCCCATATCCTTTGATCCCATTCGCCCCAAGTGCTATATCCAGCCACCTCTTGAATACGTATCCGTAAACAGAATCCTCCAGTCTTAGTATCAGGGACTTCAAATGTGGCTTTGAGACACAACTGCATAGCTCACAACAAGAAAAGCTTTGGAGACCCCTCACTGTCTTCCTTCCACCCCAGGTCTTGTGACCAGACTTGTGAAAAGGTTGGGAAATTGGGCAATTGCTTCCTTTCTATCACAGTTTGGAAATCTTCATTGGTAAAGGAGGTGAGTGTATTCTGTGAAGTGAGGCCTTGGTTAGTTTTGTTGAAGCTAAAGGCTGATGCCAGATGCTGATGCCCACTGCATCATTTGAGCGGCTGTTCAGCTTTGTGAGCCTAACTAGGTTATTTAACCATAGAGAGCATCCCAGCCAAGACTGAACCTGTCCCTCTGGCTGCATTGATCACTTATCCGGAGAGGGCTGATGTTTTGGCTCCTCACAACTCATGCCGATTGTAATACTACCATCCAAGGTAGGATCAGCTCCCCCACCACTGACTGGGCATTCAGTTTAGTTCTACATAAGCTGTTGCCTTTGCTCACTCGGGAACTAGTAACGTTTCCATTCTCATAAACCTAATGCTCAAGTTCTAATATATTGTGTCCTGATGCTGTCTAATATCTAAATAATTATTAGGGCAGAGACATTTCCTGTGGAAATGTTACTACTCCTATGTGAATATTGAACTGTTTCATGCTTTCTTGACCTTCTGCTTTCTCTCACCTTAGCGTGGCATTAGTCAGTCCGTAACAGAGTTCGAATTGAAATGGCGGCACTGGCAGGAGGAATGTGAACGATGCCTGAAAGAGGGAACTTTTGCATCCAGTGGTGAACTACTGCTAATCTGTCAGGTAAGAAAGAAGGCCACTGCTGAGCTCTGATTCAACCATATCCTGGCCTGCAAATTAGAACTCTCCCTGAGAATTTTGAAACTCTTGCTCTCGGTATATCAATAATAAAGAAGCCAGCAGCGTGCTATTTGTGAAGCTCTCACAGACCAATAGAACAGGCAAACATTTTGGAGCAGGATAAAGCCATTACAATCAGCACCTTCTCATCAAGTCCCTCACTTCATTTTTCTGCTCTCTTCCTCTTGACTACATGAAAGACGTTAACCTTGTATCCATGTAGAAATGCTAATTAGCTACCTTGATCCCAACTCCCTTTCATCCTAGTCGTAAATACACAGTTTATAGCAAAACTGTTTGCAACTGGATACCAGCAGTGCCTTTCTGGTAAACTCAGACTGCTGACATTATCTCCAAATATAAACACCTTGCTCCTCCTCCCCGCCACCCCGCCAGGCCTACTGTCCAACAGACTGCAGAGCAGGTCACCTGACCATCACCAATTACCTTCAATTTAAAGCTACAGTCCCAAAATATAATAATAATTGTAACAAAGGATACACTTTGCTTTGCGAGCGTGCAACAAAGGTTCTTTGGACTGATTAGTGGGATGAGGGAATTGTGCTATAAGGAGAGATTGAGTAGACTGGGTCTGTATTCCCTGAAGTGCAGAAGACTAAGAGACAATCTCATTGAAACCAATAAAATTATTAAAAGGCTTGATGGGAGTAGATACTGCAAGGATATTTCCTCCGGTTGGGCAATCTGGAACACGGGTCACGGCCTCAATTAAAGAGTGAACCAGTTTACACTGAAATAAAGAGACATTTCTTCACTCAAAGGGTTGTGAACCATTGAAATTAATTGCTTCAGAACACCATGGATGCTCAGTCATTGAGTGTACAGAGGTTACAGATCAATAGCTTTTTAAGTCCCAAGGGAATCAAGAGGTATGTACGGGAAGGGGTCACAGAGATGGAAGATCAGCCTTGATTTTATTGAATTTAGAGCAGGCTAGAAGGCTGAATGGTCTAGTCCTGCTCCTATTTCTTCTTAAAATTTCACTTGGACCATTACTTGGATCTTGTTTTCTTTCGAGAAGAAACAACTAAGCCCAATTTATTTAATGTTTCCCCTGGATGTGCAAATACCTAATGGTTTAAAGACAGTATAACCTTTTTGGGTCAAAGACTGGTGCATAGAGATGAGAGAGATATCAACCATGATCTGATTGAAGATTGAATAAAATGGCCTGCTCCTGTTCCTCCCTCGAAGCAATTGTTTATAGATTCAATAGGACCGGAACAGAGATTTTTCTTGAACAGTGGTCTTGACACCACATCTAGCTCTGTATTTACCAATCAAGGCAATCCTCTGATTGTTCATAAAGAACAATGGGAGGGTGGGAGGGTGGCGGGATCGGGGGGGTGGGGATGTGGGGGATGGGGGTTGTTGGGCCCATCTTGCTTGTCCATGAAATTTTATGACTTTCCTTATTATAAAAACCTCTTGAATTATGAAAAAGTTTTTGCTTCAATTGCCCCACTTGGAGACCATTCCAGATGTGATCGTGCTGTGAAGAAGTCCTTACCTTGTATTTCACTATAAGGTGGTCCTGGTAGTTATTACCATAAGTGTTAATATCTTGCAATCAGAGATTGTTAAATTGGTTGGAGCAGGTGAAAGGGTGTTTCAAGAATGGTCAAGACATTGAGTTTGGTGTCTTTTCACTTGTGCTGCCTGCTGATATGGCAGTTAGCAGTGTGAGCCCCAACTGATGTTCCCCATGCTACTTTGCCCTGGATTGCTGTGGATTGTCAGTTAACATGGCCAGTTGTCACACACTTACTGCTTTCTTTGTTGAACGTGACATGACTGTTGTAAGGAGCCCACTCCATTTCTGTTCCCTTCTTAGATCTTAGCAGGTAAAGAGGATGCATTGAAGGAAAAAAGCGATCTCTTGTCTACCTGGTACCATCTCCTGGTCAGCAAGCTACTGTACACCAACCCAACTATAAAACCTGCTGATGTTTATCAACATGCTGAGGTAAGAAATGTTTCAGAGAACTTGTCACTGCCCAGCTTATCCACCAAAATACAGTGTGGTTTTTAATTTGATTAAGTGGAAGAATCCATTCAGACTCTCACTCTCTGAATCCGAATCCACATCATCCCTGAATCCGATACCCAATGTAAAAATAAAGGTGCAGGTGGATACTGTAATCAGTGGGCAGCATGGGTTAGGCATCAACATTTAACCTTGACTTCAATTTGGACAGATTGTATTAAAGTCTATAAAATTAAAAGGAAATATTGAATCACGTCAGTCTATTTAATGGCGATAGCTTAGAAGGTGCTTTATCCTGAATTCTGTGGTGTCTTAATACTCCCAAGTTAATTGCAACATGTTTTGTGTTGTTGGAGATAAAAATTCAGGAGGTCTTTCCTTAAATTGAGAAAGCTGGGTAAATTGTCAATTGTGAGACAAGGCTAATCCAAATAATACAATTGTTTTGCAAACACTCTTTAGATTGAGTAGGTCCATTTTGAGTGATGCCCTCTGCACTTATCTGGTGTTTGTGAACATTCTGGTGTCACTGGGCACATTTATTGCCACTCCACTAGCTCAGTCACATTGCTTTGCATTTTCCTCTTCAGTTCCTCTTAAACTGGAAGTACAACATCCATGACGCTACAGGCTCACTGTGAATTAATTGAGGTTGGGTAATGCAGTCATGAGTTCAAAATGGAGATAGATTCTGGGAGGAAGTACAGACTGAAGGAGGTGAAGAGTATTACAGTTCTGAGACCCCAGGAAAAAATGAGTTCAGAGTGCCAAGTGTGGATTTAATGAGAATTTGAGAAGGAGGAAGTGTATATTGGACTGGGTATTTGCATTGTAACTGGAACAAATTAGGAAATTTCAGACCATAGTTTAGATTAGAAGATGGGAATGGCTGTGTGCCAGGAGAAGGGTAAAGAAATGAGCGAACAATAAGCTGTTACCAGCTACTTCTTGTATGTTGTGACCATTTCTGACATTGATTCTCTTCCCTGTTGATGTGTGTAGCTCTGTCTGGACCATTTTGTTTCTTCTGGGAGCAAGTCTGATGCCCTGGACCGTATCCTGTTGGCAGCATTTGAATTCAATATTCACCAGGTTTTGAAAGATTGCAGGTGAGCATGCAGCCATCTGCAATATGCACAAAATCACAGTCAAATTATATCTCTTCTACCTTCAGAAAAAATGCTTGTGACTTATTTTTCTTCTCCCCACATGTGATATCCATTTCCTTCATCTGGTACGCCCAAGCCAGAAGGAGAGGAGATTGAGGTTTATTTTTCTGCCTCCTTTATCCTAATTCACTGTAAGGCCTGTTCACCAACACCCTGTACTTGCTGACCTATCTTGTTTCCTGGTATGAAAGTGCCTTGATTTTAAAAATCTGCGTTGTTGTTTTCAAGTCCCTATGTAACTTTTCCCTCACTATCTCTGTAACCTCCTGCACCCCTCCGAGTCCTCCTTGCTGTTCAAATCCTGATCTCTTATGCATCCACAATTTTAATCACTTCACCATTGCTAGCTGTTCAGGCCCTCAACTCCACAATTTATTTCATAAGTCTCACCGCCTCACTACCTCTGCCTTTAAGATGCTCCTTAAAAGCTACCACATTGATCAGATTTCCCGTCCTAATATCTGCCTATGTGGCTGTGTTAAATTTTGTCTGATAATGTTCCTGTGAAACATCTTGACATCGTTTCAATATGTTAAAGGTGCTATGGAATTGTAAGTTGTTGTTGCTCTCACCTATCCTCTTGCCCTGATATCCTTCAACATCCCCACTTTACTCTCCCCTCATGACTTCCCTCTTCTCTAATCCAAGTTTGACTTATTATCCTTACTCTGTGATTCAACTGTTGGACTAATTTGCTGAGCAATTATGAGATTGAAGCACTTGCAAGCTCCTTTGAAGTTTAGTTTATTTTTCTAGATACTCATTTAAAATGTTAACATTGCTGACACTGAACTAATGCTAGGTACTCCTCTCTAAGTTGTGTGCTCTTGGATTCTTATTTTTTTTGGAAGCATTGTTTTCCCATTCTGCTATGCATCCTGCTTTTTTATGCCAGTGTTTCCATACACTCGTGTTTCATTTACCTCTTGTTACAGCGTCATCCTGAATAATTGGTGGTTTGTGGCCCATCTAACAGACCTATTGGATCATTGCAACCTTCTGCAGTCTCATAATCTTCAGTGAGTATGTATATTTAATCAAAAACAGAAAATGCTGGAAAATCTCAGCAGGTCTGACAGCATCTGTGGAGAGAGAATGCAGCCAATGTTTCAAATCAGGATGATCCTTCATCGGAGTTCTGACGAAGGGTCATCTAGACTTGAAACGTTGGCTCTATTCTCTCTCCACAGATGCTGGCAGACCTGCTGAGATTTTCCAGCATTTTCTGTTTTTGTTTCAGATCCCAGCATCTGCAGTATTTTGCTTTTAATGCATATTTAATCAGCAGGGTGAGAGTGCTTGCCTATAGTCCATCAGTCTCTGCTGAGGATTCCCCTGTATGATCGTGCATTATATTGCTGGCACTTATAACACAGTAAGGAGTCTAACAACACCAGGTTCAAGTCCAACGGGTTTATTTGGTAGCAAACGCCACTAGCTTTCGGAGCGCTGCTCCTTCGTCAGGTGAGTGGGAGATCTGCTCATAAACAGCAAACAGGGAATATAAAGACACAAACTCAATTTACTGAATAATGATTGGAATGCGAGTCTTTATAGCTAATCAAGCCTTAAAGGTACAGGCAATGTGAGTGGAGAGAGCATTAGCACAGGTTAAAGAGATGTGTATTGTCTCCAGACAGGACAGCCAGTGAGACTTTGCAAGTCCAGGCAAGTTGTGGGAGTTACAGATAGTATGACATGAACCCAAGATCCCAGTTGAGGCCGTCCTCATGTGTGCGGAACCTGGCTATCAGTCACTGCTCAGCGACTCTGCGCTGTCGTGTGTCGTGAAGGCCGCCTTGGAGAATGCTTACCTGAAGATCAGAGGCCGAATGCCCGTGACCGCTGAAGTGTTCCCCAACAGGAAGAGAACAGTCTTGCCTGGTGATTGTCGAGCGGTGTTCATTCATCCGTTGTCATAGCGTCTGCATGGTTTCCCCAATGTACCATGCCTCGGGACATCCTTTCCTGCAGCGTATCAGGTAGACAATGTTGGCCGAGTTGCAAGAGTATGTACCGTGTACCTGGTGGATGGTGTTCTCATGTGAGATGATGGCATCCGTGTCGATGATCCGGCACGTCTTGCAGCGGTTGCTGTGGCAGGGTTATGTGGCATCGTGGTCACTGTTCTCCTGAAGGCTGGGTAGTTTGCTACGGACAGTGGTCTGTTTGAGGTTGTGCGGTTGTTTGAAGGCAAGAAGTGGGGGTGCGGGGATAGCCTTGGCGAGATGTTCGTCTTCATCAATGACATGTTGAAGGCTCCGGAGGAGATGTCGTAGCTTCTCCGCTCCGGGGAAGTGCTGGACAACGAAGGGTACTCTGTCCACTGCGTCCCGTGTTTGTCTTCTGAGGGGGTCGGTGCGGTTTTTCGCTGTGGCGCGTCGGAACTGTTGATCAATGAGTTGAGCACCATAACCTGTTCTTATGAGGGCATCTTTCAGCGTCTGGAGGTGTCTGTTGCGATCCTCCTCATCCGAGCAGATCCTGTGTATACGGAGGGCTTGTCCGTCGGGGATGGCTTCTTTAACATGTTTCGGGTGGAAGCTGGAGAAGTGGAGCATCGTGAGGTTATCCGTGGACTTGCGGTACAGTGAGGAGCTGAGGTGACCGTCCTTAATGGAGATGCGTGTGTCCAAGAATGCAACCGATTCCGGAGAGTAGTCCATGGTGAGTCTGATGGTGGGATGGAACTTGTTGAGGTCATCATATAGTTGTTTCAGTGATTGTTCGCCATGAGTCCAAAGGAAGAAAATGTCATCGATGTATCTAGTGTATAGCATCGGTTGAAGGTCCTGTGCGGTGAAGAAGTCTTGTTTGAACCTGTGCATGAAGATGTTGGCATATTGAGGTGCAAATTTGGTCCCCATGGCTGTTCCGTGTGTCTGGATGAAGAACTGGTTGTTGAAGGTGAAGACATTGTGGTCCAGGATGAAGCGGATGAGTTGTAAAATTGCATCTGGAAACTGGCAGTTGTCGGCGTTGAGTACTGAGGCAGTTGCAGCAATGCCATCATCGTGGAGAATGCTGGTGTAGAGTGCCGAGACATCCATTGCGACGAGGAGTGCTCCTGGTTCAACTGCTCCATGTGTGCTGAGTTTCTGTAGGAAGTCCATAGTGTTGCGACAAAAGCTGGGGGTTCTTGGTACAATGGGTTTCAGGATGCCCTCGACATAGCCGGAGAGGTTCTCGCACAGGGTCCCATTGCCCGATACGATGGGACGGCCGGGTGTGTTTGCCTTGTGTATCTTCGGGAGGCAGTAGAGATCTCCAACGCGGGGAGTACGTGGGATGAGAGCACGGAGGGTGCTCTGAAGGTCCGGATCAAAGGTCTTGATCAGAGTGTTGAGTTGACAGGTGTGTTCTTTGGTCGGATCTGTGGGTAACTGTCTGTAGTGTTCCTCGTTGTTCAGTTGTCGGTTCACTTCTTTGCAGTAATCCATTCTGTTCAGTATGATGATGGCCCCTCCTTTGTCTGCTGGTTTGATGACAATGTTGCGGTTGGTCTTGAGAGCGCGGATGGCATTGCGTTGTGCTTGGGTGATGTTTGGGGCTGTCTAGTGAGTGCGGCTGATGAATTTGGTGTTGACGCACCTCCTGATAGCTTGGGCATACATGTCAAGTCGAGGGCAGCGGCCTTCCGGAGGGGTCCAATTCGACTCTTTCCTCTTTGGACACACTGCGGGTCTCTCTGTCAGCTGTTCCGGTTCATTGGCTGTCTCATTGTGTTCGCTGTTGGCCTCTTGGGGTTTGTGGAAGAATTCCCACAGCCTCATTCGCCTGATGAATTCCTCTGTGTCTGCTGCGAGACTGATGGGGTCTATTTTGGTGGTGGGGCAGAAATTGAGCCCTCGGCTGAGAACTTCGATTTCATCTGGTTGAAGTGTGTAGTCTGGCAAGTTGACAATGGACTTCCCCGCAGTGGTACTGTTTTCTACTGTGGTACCAGGGGAGGCTTGGTTGCTGCTGGTGGAGATGCCGAGTTTCTCAAGTTTCCTGTTCTTGGTGTGCATGTAGATGGCGTAGTTCCTTTGTCTCGTCTGCTTGGCAGAGTTTCGCAGCTGGTCTGCATCCTGAGCGCAAGTTGAGAATATGGACTCTATCTTGGTTTCCAGGCTGCGGCGTTTGCTGTACAGTTGGTGTATGAGGTGTTTCAGGAGTGTGAAAGTGGTGCGACGGCAAAGTCTCTCAGCATAGTCTGTGTTATAGGTTGACCTGAGTGGGTTCGTGATCTGTAGTCCTTTCGGTATCTTGTCTGCTTTCTTGCATCTTTGTAGAAACTTGATGTCTGTGTCGATATGCGCGATCTTCTTGGAGATCCTCTCCACTTGGAGCTGGCAGTTTGCGGTGTCGATGGTAGTCATGATGTGGAGATGCCGGCGTTGGACTGGGGTAAACACAGTAAGGAATCTAACAACACCAGGTTAAAGTCCAACAGGCTTATTTGGTAGCAAAAGCCACTAGCTTTCGGAGCGCTGCTCCTTCGTCAGGTGAGTGGGAGATCTGCTCATAAACAGCAAACAGGGCATATAAAGACACAAACTCAATTTACAGAATAATGAATAATGATTGGAATGCGAGTTCTAAGTTATAACAGACACCTCTCTGAGCTGTACTGATGACAGATTGCTGCTCCATGTGCCTCTGTGTCTTTAATCACTCTCCTGTATTTCAGTGTTCTGCTTATTCTTGCACTTTGGAAAAGAGATTCACAGGAATGATGTTCAGAGTGGTGCAGAGATTTTAGTTTTTGATTTGTTGCTGGAGTGCAGAAGAATAGGAACCTGTGCCCAGTTGCCCCCATGTCCCACTGCTATATGGTTTCAGTCTGGATCTGGGTCCCATCACTCTGAAACAGGGGCAGCTCTGGACGCAGGGCCTGTTGGTCCCCTGCTGTACGATATTCCCAAGAGCTGTTTTAGAGCAGTATTTTTGATTTAATGACTGGGTTAATACAGGAGGCTTAATGTGAAAATGCAAAACTTAAACAAAACAGCCCTGTGATTTATAAAAATCTTTCTTCAGAATAATTGTAGAATTGGAGCTGATCTTGGTCAATTTTGGGGTCTCTTTCCCCTCTTGCTTGTAAGGGCAGCTGGTATTTTAGCAAATGTTCTGTCAAATTGCATTGCAGAGGTTAACTCCACAGGTGACTGCCAGCTGCCTTCAGCCCCTCACTACTGATCACCAGGCAGGATTCTCTTCCTGTGCTCTAAGTGGGTGACATTGCAACCAAACAGGCTGGCAGCCTGGACTCGTGTCTCATGTAACGAGCCAGGGAGTGCTGAGGCTTGTTGTAGCATCCTTCCTGTGGCCTTGCTGAGATCAGTGATATTAGCATAAGCCAGGAATTGACTAGAAAATTTTCTGGTCGGTATAGGTTTGTGTTACGACGCTCAGTGTTTTACAGGGTATAGTGGTACTGGTACGGGTACTGCATACTTGTAACATTTTAAACTGGTTGTGTATTGAAAATGAGGGACCGCTATGGAGGAGTGGGAATCGAATAAATGTATGAGGAGACAATGCATCTTATTAATGGCCATAACACTTCATTCACAGACAGTTGGACTGCATTTCTAAGGTTTGATGTTCAAGATTATCAAGGGTCCGGAGTTGGTTATATTTTTATCTTGTGTTTTCCTTGTTACAGTTTTGGTTCAAACCTTCGTGAATTTCTCATTCTGGAGTATGCCTCTGGGCTCTTCAACCATGACAGGTGGGTCACTGCAGTGTTTTAGTTTCAGTAACATTACACTATATTTGAACCTTACTGACTATATACCAGTGTGTTTTGTTATTAAGGGTTGGTGTGGAGATTCTCCGTGCTGTAATGTTGTGTCTATTCTGTTGAATGATTTCAGCCTCTGGCAGTTGGCCGTGGACTACTTTGACCACTGTCCGCAGTTTGGTCGCATTTACCTGGAGCTTTATATTGAGCGTATACCTCTGAACACTGAACGCAAAGCACTGAAGGTGTTGAGAATATGTGAGCAGCGGCAGATGACAGAGCAAGGTGAAGAGCTGCTTATTTAGAATCAGTATTGGTGGGAGGGAGGTGGCATTTGTAAGAGTTCACACTTTGGGTACACTCTGTCTGTCTGCTCCCATACAGGATTCTTCAGGGTGGCATTTGAGAAACACATGTTTGTTCTCTTGGCCTCCTCTACCCACCCAACCTTACCATTTCCCTTCTTGGTTAATGCTTCAGCGTCCACTCTACACCCCACTGTTTTCGTTCCCCCTCCCCACTATCAAGTCTCTCTTGTCAACAACACTCGGCTCTCTTTTCCCAGTGTTCCACAACCTCCTCACTATCACTCAATATCACTTAACTGGATCCATTTATGAAACCGTTGCAAGCTGTAACAGTCATTTTACCTCCCTTTGAAATTTAATAATTGAAAACATCAAACTCTTACTTAGCTCCTAAAGCAAATTTCTACCCACTATCTGTTTATGTACAGAAAATTCACTGGCCATACCTACTTCAAATGCATACCTTTAACATTTTCTTCAAGTCTCCCGCCCAACCAGACAATCAGTCCCCAGCTTAATTAAATTATGTTCACACAAAGACACACAAGCCTGCTTCATAGAATTTAACACACGCTGCCAAAACTATTAAATATATTACCATTTCTCATCACAGCTTACACTTGTCCACAGTGAACTCCACCTGCCATGGTTTTGCCCACTCACTGAATCTATCAATGTCTCTTTAGAACTTTCAGCTCCCACCTACAATGCTTACTATGTCACCTAACTTGGTACATCAGTAAATTTGGACATCCAGCTCTCTACTCCTCATCTCACTCATATGTAAGCCTGGTGAGTAGCTCAGGCCTTAGTACAAATTTTTGGGGACACTAGTCGCAATCTGTCAGTTAGAGTACTCTCCCCACTTTGTCTTCCTCCACCAGTTTCCCACCCAAACCAGTAAGTTGTCTCCTGCTTCACGCGCTGACATTTTTAAGCCTGTAATTTAATCTTCATCTTCTGTGTATATCTTCCTACAGTGAGGAGCATCTGTAAGATCATGGCGATGAAAGCTATACGCAACAACCGGCTGGGATCAGCGCTATCCTGGAGCGTTCGAGCAAAAGATGCATTCTTCGCAACTCTCATCTCGGACAGGTCCGTAACTGTTACGAAACAGGCTGGCAGCTGTTCACCAGCCTCATCTGTATTTTCAGTTTCGCCCTGTCCTGAAGGAGCCCAGTGATGCCCATGACCAACGGGTTAGCCCCAAGTAACCCTGAACAGTAACTATTGACAGGCTATTTGACCTGGAGAGGCATTACAAGGTGCCAAAGATTCTCAGACAGCATGCCAAAGTATTGGTGCACAATTTATCTGTTCATTAGAGCAACCACACGGCTTGATCTTGTGCTACTTGATATCCATGTGCATACACTGTGCAGCACAATTCATTAAAGATGTTCGGGAGTGCCAGTCTCAAAAGCTCTTCATCTACAACTAGTATTCCACTGAGGCCAGTTGCAGCAAATGAACATGAAACTTACTTTACCAACTGGGACACTTGGGGATAGCTCTATTCTTGATCTTTATCCCAGTGGTTTGAAGTGATCTTTTAGTAGGAGCCTGCAGTTTTCAAATGTGGCAATTAATGGTTTTAGTATGGAACTCAGTTCTGCTGTTCCTGAAGGAAGGTGAACTGACACTACTGCTCTCTACAATACAATGGAGGGGAATTGAGCTCCTGGATATGTAACCGTGTGCTGTTGGGTGAGCTATTTAGTTCAGGAATGCTTGGATCTACACCGACTCAGTCAGTGTACAGTGTAGTGATGGTAGCCTACAAAGCCTATTCTGCTGGATATGTCCCCCACTCTCAGCAGCAATGAGAAACTTATTATAGGAGTAAGACCCTGACGGTAGTTACTTGGTGGGGTAGGGTATATAAGAAGGAATAAATGGGGTGTGTAAGAAAATAATCATGAGTTACTTTAATCTACACATAGATTGAGCAAGTCAGTTTGGCCAAGGCAGGGAACATGAGATCATAGAGAATTTCTGAGACAGTTTCATAGAGCATTACATTTTAGTGCCAACAGGGAGTAGGCTATTCTAAACCCGGTAATGTGCAATGAGACATGATTAATCAATAACCTCATTGTTATGGTGACAGCCATCATAACATGACATTATTTCTTGTTCAGTTTGAAGGGGAGAACTGTTGGTCTAAGACTAGTGTTTTAGACCTTAATATAGTAAAAGTAATCATAAGGGTATGAAGACAGAGCTGGCCACAGTGGAGGGAAGCTAGGTTAAAATGTAGGGCAACAGAGAAGCAGTGTCATATTTTTAAGGAGATATTGAATAACTCGCAGTAAAGATTTACCCCAGTGAGAAAGAAATATACTTTGTGAAGGATGCATCATCGCTGGCTAAATAAAGTAGTTATGGATAGTATCAAAGTGAAAGAAACACTGCAAATCTGTAAATATTAGTGGTGGGTCAGAGGATTGGCAGATTTTGAAATCCAACAAAAGCTGACAAATAATAAAGAAGTTAGCAGGAAACATAAAAACAGCGAGAGTTTCTACAATTTTTAAAAAGGAAAAGAGTAACTAAAATGTTGGTCCTCTGGCGAGAATTTGGGAAATTAATGGAAAATGAGGAAAAGGTGGAAGTGTTGAGGAGGTATTTAGTGTCCGTCTTCAGTGTAGAAGAATTGGGAAACTTTCCAATGATGCTTGAAAACCAAGAGGTGAAAGGGAGGGTGGAACTTAAAACAGTCACGCGTGAAAAGAAGCTGGGATAACTATTAGATCTAACAGCTGCTAAGTCCCCAGGACCTGATGACTTGCATCCTCAGACCTTAAAGGAAGTGGTTGCAGAGATGGTAGAGCATTAGTTATAATTTTCCAAAATTTCTTAGATTTTGGAAGGGCCCCAGTGAATTGGAAAATAGGAAATGCAAGAAAGGGGGGAGATAGAAAGTGACAAATAATAGGCCAGTTAGCCTAACATCAGTCATGGAGAAATTGCTAGACTCCATTATCAAGGAGCAGGATACTTGGAAAATGATAATGTGATTAGGCAGTCAACATGAGATTGTGAAAAGGAAATTGTGTTTTTAAGTAACGAGCAAGGTGGATAATGGGGAACCTGTAAATGTGTAATTGGATTTCCAAAAGGTATTCAACAAAGTGCCACATCAAAGGTTACTGCACAAAATAAGAGCACATGGTGTAGGGAGTAACATGTATGGATAAAGGATTGGTTGGCTAAGGACAAATGGGTCTTTTTTGGGTTGGCAGGCTGTAATCAGTGGAGTACAGTGTGGGCCTCAACTATTTCCAATCATGTCGATGACTTGGATAAAGGGGCTGAATATATGGTGGCTAAATTTGCAGATGACACCAAGATAGGTAGGAAAGTGAGTTGTCAAGAGGAGGTAAAAAATCTACAAAGGTATATAGACAGGTTAAGTGAATGGACACTTAGCCTCTCCATATTGACATGGAGTGTAATATGAGAAAATGTAAACTTGTCCACTTTGGCAGTAAGAATAGAAAAGCAGTATACAGGTAGATACTGGACCCTTTATCTGCTGTCTCAAAATCTGGAAGTTCCCACTTCTAGCAATTTGAAATGCGCATATAAACACTTTTTTATTTGATTCTCCTCAGTCTGTGATAGTTTTTGTTATCTTGGTTTCAGGAAAGGCTCTGCCGTATTGCTTCCCCTCACTATCATCTTCTTGAGAAGCATCACTGACCTTGTCAAAGAAATCTGGGAGTGTTATTTCTGTTACAATCAGTGATGATGCCAGTTGTATGAGGGATGCTGGGAAAATATTGGGAGAATACGTCTGGATGGCTCCCTGACTTCTTCCCATCACTGGTCAAATTTCCCAGTGTGGCTTTTGCTACCAAATAAACCTGTTGGACTTTAACCTGGTGTTGTTAAACTTCTTACGAAATTTCCCAGTGACAGTAAGGGAGCAGGTCTTCAGGTCAGTGGCAGGTATCCAATTAGTAGTTGCATCAAAAAATATGTGTTGCTTAGGAAGAGCCAGATGATTATTTGAGAAGAAACAATGTGCAAGGATGTGGGCAAAAGGCAGCGGCAAATGGCACCAAATCATAATGCTCATTTGGAAAGCGGGCGCAGACACAATGGGCCACCTGGCCTCCTTCTGTGCCATAACAACTCTGTAAATTCTTACGTAGAGACTCTGATCAACAAATGCTGCCAGGACCAAGCAATTAACTTGTCTTCTCTGGTTTTCAGTAGAATGTAGCAGTTTAGTATTATACCATTTCCTATAGACTCTCCTGTCCCCCATTCTCTCCCAGATTGTTCCCTGGGCTGTTGCAGTAGGAATCCATGTTACTCGTACAGCCTGCTGTAAGAGAGAACCTGTTTGGCTGCAGTGTTTGCTCAGTGATACTGTGTTTATAAAAGTATTGGGTCATTTTGCAGGTTACTTCAGGAATACTCTGTTAAAGGAAGTTTTTCTGACTTTGACCTGATCAGCAACCTGGGATCATCTATGCTGCTGAGTGAACGGCTGACTTTCCTTGGTAGGTAGACCCAGTGTTCGTTCTGGTGTCGGTTCATATTTATCATCATTTGTTTTGTGTTCTGTTCGTCTTTGTATATTTAAAATATTGGGAAATGCCCCAGACACTGAATGATTTTGTATTCTCTAACTGAATATAGGCTTGATACGGGGCTATGAAAAGTGCTTGGCAGTGGGATTGCTTTGGGATTAATATGGGGCAATGGTGAGTGCAGGGCATTGGGATTGATATGGGATATGGAGAATGCAAGACAGTGGGATTAATCTGGGATTGATATGGGGATATGGAGAGTGCAGGGCAATGGAATTAATTTGGGATTGATTCATGGCTATGAAAAGTGCATGGGATTGATGTGAGACTGAGGAGAGTGGGCCAGCAGGATTAATTAGAAATTTCTTTCACAAACAGGCAGCAGACTGGAGCAAATCATCTCCTTTGCTGTAAATCTCTGGTTTCTCACCTGCAAACGTACCAACATGCTCCCTCAGTTGAAAAGTGATATAGTCGCCATTTGCAGGAGGAGAGAGGACGAGTTGATGTGGGAGGGGGCAATTGGGATGGGAAGATTAGTGGGAGGGGGCAGGTTGGAGTGGGGAGTTTTGTGGGAGGGGCCAGTTGCAGGGTAGTTTGTGGGAAGGGGAGCATTTGTGGGGTTTAATGGGATTGTTGTGGGAGAAAGATGGAGGTTTGCGAGGAGTGTTGAAGAAATCAGGCAGTTGATGGGACAGTGGCCGATAGGAGAAGCCAGAGATGTGATGGGACAATATAATAGAGGGATTTAAAGATCAGGATGAGAATTTAGATGGGTGTGATTTGGGTGGACAGTGTAGATGCGCTGAAAGAGCATTACTCTTGAAAGTCAAAGTGCCTTGTGTGTTGCTGGACACTAGAGTCACAGCCAGGATGCTTGGGAACTGAAGCAGACTGCACAAATTGGATTGGTTCAATCAATATTTAATTTATTGTTCCTTTTAACACAGTTCCTCAGTTGCACCAAGCACCCTAATATATATATATCCTATACACCTATTCACCTGCTCAGTTGGTCTTCCCGTGATGGATACATCTGTGACAAAAGCTGACCAGACTGCTATCACTTCCTGGTGTCTTCTTGATATCTTTGTCTTGTTGGTTTCTTCTCCAAGTGTTCTCCTTCTGAAGAGGCCAATTTATAGTGTCTTTATTGCATCATCACATTAAGTCATTCAACCTCACCTTTTAGCCATCTCAGCAGTTTCTACATGGGGCAGGGACTTATCAAGACCATAGTAAGACAATCAATTGCCACAAACTCAGTAACACTCATTGTTTGGCTAAGCCCAGCAATTTTGCGGTGTCCATCTGTTTGTGTATCTGAGTTGCATCTACAATCTGTTGAGGCCAGTTGAGTTGTGATCAGTTTTGAACGGTCCATAAGGTTGCTGAATTCAATGCAGCTTGGTGTTCTAGTCGCTCCCATGGCCGAAAGGGGTTGATATGGTCGGTCTCCATTTTTGGGGGAGTCCAGTACTAAAGACTATAAATATAAAACAATCACCAAGCAACCCAATAGAGCATCAGAAATATCTTTACCCAGAGCACGGTTAGAATGTGGAACATACTACTACAGAGCAAATAATACAAATAGCATAGATGCATTTAAGGCAAAGCAAAGTAAACCCATGATGGAGAAAGGAAGAAGACCTGCTGGGGGGGTGAGATGAGGAGGGAGCGGGAGGAGAATTGTGTGGGGCATGAACACTGTAATGGATCCGTTCAGCCGCATGGCCTGTTACTGCGCTGTGTAATCTGTGGTTTTCTGTTGGTAGGGAAGTATTGTGAATTCCACAAGCTTTATGGGGAGATGCAATTTGCAAAGGCTGCCGATCTGCTGCTCTTGCTGATGACTGCCAGCTCTGCTCCACGATCTTTCTGGATGACATTGCTTCTGGATGCTCTTCCCATGATGGAACAGAAGGAGGTTTGATCACTGTTCATTGTTGGAATGTTTTAGTGATTCTGTTAACTTTCTGATATTTGGCATCGCTCAGTTGAGGTTACAGGGGATATGTTACAGGGAAACCGCCACCTCAACATCAGCGATGTTAACTGGGCTCTTGTATGAGCAGTTGCGTGCAAGCAAAGATGGCAAAAGAATTGCCCAGTCTGTCCGCTCATCTGGTTATCAGGATGTTGTTGACAGAGTGGGAGGAGGGGCTTGGATTGCATGATGTGATTGGGTGGGAAAAGGGGAATCCATGTGCAATCCTGGTACCATATTGTGTAGTTGACTCTTAATGCCCCCAGGGTAACAAATATTCCCTTGTCGGTGCTGCCAAAATTCCAGGAACATTGTTAATGTGTTTGAGCAGTATATCCAACCTGCTCTCTGCCTGCCCTGGGAGTGTTTGATGGGGACAGTGTAGAGGGAGTTTTACTCTATATCTAACCCATGATATACATCCCGTTGGAGTGTTTGAGAAAATTGATCTCTTTCCTAGCTAGTTGGGGGACAAGAACAAGTTGGAGATCTGATATTGATGTAAAGTTCCATCATTCATTGGTGACTTGATTTGTCCTTGGTTTAACACTCCGAGTATTATTGACGAATTGTTGAAATTCTGATCTTCAAGGTTGGAATCATAAAATCCTGAGCCTGTGATAATGCATACAAAGAGCAGGAGTAGGCCATTCAGCCCTTCGAGCAGGAGGATTGGGTATTGGTGTTAGAAAGTACAGTGTGGCATTGTGGAATGAGTTGTGTAAACTGGAGCCTGGCTCCTGGGAATGAGGGTGTGATAGGATGAGGAAGTCTCCTTTCCGGAGGAGATTCGTGTGTTTGTATCTGACTGGCTCATTGCTTTGTTTCTTTTGATCAGGTGATCTTTTCCACAGAGCAGACGTACAAACTCATGCAATGCCTTGAAGATGTGACAGCTGGTGATACCGAGAGTGAAAGGGAGATGAGAGCTGTGGGGGTAAGAGGCTACACTTATTGATCTGGACGGAGTGCTGTCTCCCAGCAGTGAACACATCCTAGGAGTTGTCAGTGAATGAATTCTGATAGAAACAGGCAGAGGACATTGAGCCTGTTCTGCCATTTAGTTAGATCATGGCTAATCTGTATCATAGTTGCGTTTATCTGTGTTGGTCCTGTAACCTTTAACACCCATAACTAACAAAAATGTATTTAACTCCATCTTGAATTTTTCAATTGACTTTCCCCCTTAACAGTTTTTGGGATAGTTTCAGATTTCCACTCCCATTGCTGAGGGAATTGCTTCCTGGCAACCTTTGTTATCCCCCCCATATTCTGCAATCTCCTACCAAAGAGAATAGTTCCTCTTGATCAAGCCTTTTATCATAATGAAAAACTCAATAAGATCACCTCTTGATCTTCCATATTTACGTGAATACAAGCCAAATCGATGAAACCTGTCTTCACTGAACCTGGTGAATCTGTGCTGCATTTGCTCCAAGGCAAATATATCCTTCCTTAGCTGCTGGCGGTTACATTAAATGCTGGGAGTGGAGGAAGTGGTGGTGGTGCTGGGGAGGGAATGGTGGTGGTGCTGGGGAGGAAGTGGTGGTGGTGCTGGGGAGGGAGTGGTGGTGGTGCTGGGGAGGGAGTGGTGGTGGTGCTGGGGAGGGAGTGGTGGTGGTGCTGGGGAGGGAGTGGTGGTGGTGCTGGGGAGGGAGTGGTGGTGGTGCTGGGGAGGGAGTGGTTTGAGGATAATTCTGACCTGTGTCTGTGATCTCTGAAGCCAATGATTTGAGTTTGTGTTTTGCTCTATTCCAGGGTGAGGATGAGGTGGCGATTACGCAACTGGGCCTCCTCCGATTGGCTTTCACTCGGAATCTGGCAAAAGCCATTGTCCAAGAAGGAACACATCACGGATCCTGAAACTGGCCTGCGGCCAATGTTGTAAATAAATGTTTTCCCCCATGGATTTGAGTTTTTGGCAGAATTTGCATATTAAAATACTTTTGTATCTAAAGATGTTGGTATTTGATTGCTCTTACTAACTGAAGGCTATTGCAGCTTGAGGGAGCCAATGTATAAATATAATCTCTCATTTCTGCAGATCCTAAAGGTGCTGACTTATTAAGGGTGCAGTGCCAGGGTGGAGAGTGGGGTAAATGACCCCTTGGCACTTCAGTTGATACCTATTCTTGCTGCTTGAGGACTACTAGGGCTAACAGTAGACTGCACTGTTAGCAAGACTAAGTTTAATTAACTGCAGAAAATGGAAATTAAGTTGAGCTGTTGGACTGTTACCATGCTGCAGTGGATTGCCATGTTCGTTCAGTCACGGAAGCTCACCCCTGCCTGGTGCTAACTGTACAGGCATCTGCTGGGCTCAACAAAGTTGGTGCTGAGGGAAAGCGAATGGACTCCATTTCCATAGCACGTAAGAGCTTGCTGCAGTTCTGCTCAGCCGTGCTGTCTCTTGCATTCTTGCTTGATGCTAGATCACTGCTTGAACCTTTCCTCAGGGCAAGGACAGCACAAGTTCTGTCTTGTCCCATGCCAGAGATAGGTATCCTCTGCCAATGTGGGGGCAAGAGCATTTGAACATAAAAAGCCGGATAAGGCCATAGTCTGTTGAACCTGCTGTGCCATTCAGTATGATCATGGCTAATCTTTCACCTCAATTCCATTTTCCTACCTGCTCCTCATTTCCAAAAATTTGTCTCAGCTGTGAATATATCCAATGTTGGAATATCCATAACCTGTGGCAGGAGAATTCCAAAGACTCATAGCTCTGAGTGAAGAAATTGATCTTCATCTCCATCCTAAATGATCAATTTTTATCCTAAGACTGTACCCCCATGTTCTAGAAATCTACCAATCTCCTTAAATATATTCAGTGACTTGGTCCCACAGGCACCTTTGGTGGTGGATTCCACAGGTTCACCACCCACTCAGTGAAGATGTTTCTCCCCATTTCGGTACCAAATGGCCTGCCCTTTTTCCTGGGACTATGACCCCTTGTTCTAGACCCCGCAGCCAGGTGAAGCATTGTGCCGACATCCAGTCTGTCCAGCCCTGTCAGAATTTTGTTTCAATAAGATCCCCTCTTCTAATCTCCAATGAATAATAAATACAGGCCTAGTTGACCCAATGCTCTGATTCCAGGAATCAGTCCGTCAAACCTTTGCTACACTTGGCAAGTATATCCTTTCCTAGAGACGACAAAAACTACATACAATATTCCAAGTATGGTCTTACTAAGACCCTGTACGGCTGCAGAAAGGCATCCTTGCTGTTGTACTCAAATCCACCTGCAATGAAGGCCCAACATACCATTTGCCACCCTAACTTCTTGCTGCACTTGCATACTTGTTTGGTGTACAAGAAAACCTAGGTCCCTTTATACATTAACATTTCCCAATCTATCACTATTTAAATAATATTCTGCCATTCTGTTTTTCCTACCTAAATGGATAGCTTTACACTTACCCACATTATACTGCATCTGCAGTTGAGTTGCTGCAGCCGGAGACACTTCCTGCATGCATGGTTGTCCTGGACACTGGAAGTGTCATTACTTCCCACATCACACAGGAGGAGCATTCTAAGTAGCTGAGCTGCTCTTCAATGACTTCCCCTTAAATTACTCGCTTTAATTTTACTTTTAAAGAATAATACTTGTATACTAGGGACCTTACTTTATTTCTTATACTTTAAACACTAAATCTAAAGACCATTTTTTTCTTTAAAGAACGGACAGTATAAATGCTCACCAAGTTCGATTTACCTTCTTCATGAAGTTCCTCATTCACTAAACTCCAACATAAGCACTCTTAACATAGTCTAAAGCAGCACTTCAACCTGTCGCAGAGTTCTCCTCATAGCTTACATTCCCTGAAGCCAGTTGCTGCCTGTCATTAGCAAAAACTTGACTTAAGCCTAGGATAACCCTGGCCTATCCAGCTAGGGCACAGTCCTGGCTCCATGCTGACTATGTAGAAACAAGCATAACTGCCAGACAAAGACCAAGGTGTTAGAGTCGGGTTGGAAATTTTGCCAGACATGCGCCAAGACAAACAACCTAACCGGGACCGTGTGTGAGATACATAGCGATCCCTCACCTTCTCCACTATCAGGCTGTGCGAGAGATTGGAATGATCCCTTACCTTCCTCGTCATCGTATGAAGTCTCACAACACCAGGTTAAAGTCCAACAGGTTTATTTGGTAGTACAAGCTTTCGGAGCGCTGCTCCTTCAAGTGAGTGGAGGATTGGGTTCACAAATGAAATATACAGACACAGACTCAATTTACAAGATAATGGTTCGAATGCGAGTCTTAACAGGTAATGCAAGTGGAGAGAGAGGGTTAAGCACAGGTTAAAGAAGTGTGAATTGTCTCAAACCAGGACAGTTCATGAGATTTTGCAAGCCCAGGCAAGTTATGGGGGTTGCAGATAGTGTGACATGAACCCAAGATCCTGGTTAAGGCCATTCTCATGTGTGTGGAACTTGGCTATCAGTTTCTGCTCAGCAATTCTGCGTTGTCATGTGTCCTGAAGGCCGCCTTGGAGAACGCTTACCCGAAGATCAGAGGTTGAATGCTCTCGACTGCTGAAGCGTTCCCCGACAGGAAGTATGGTTTCCCCATCATCAGAGTGCACTCTTTACCAGTGGTGTGACCACCCTATGGTACATGCTATCCACAGAGAACTCAGCCTTGCGAATGCTCCACAGCGACTCCAGTCGTAGCTCCAATTCAAAATGCATGGTCACCCTACAGCAAAAGGGCATTCACTCCCTCTAATCTGTTCCACTATTTGATTAGATTATGGTTGATTTGAATCTTAACTCGATCTTGGTGCCTTGGATCCAAGCCCCTCAATAACCTTGCCAAAAATTTATTTAGGTTATCAATTGTCCCCTGGGCCCAACAGCTTTTGGGGGAGGCATTCCAGATTTTCAATCGCCTTTATTTGAAGAACTTCCTAATTTCATATATGAATAACCCTGGTCTGCTAAGGAAGTAATTTCTATCTGTTCTCTCAGCAACACCTTACATTCATGTAGCACACCTTTAGCATAAAACATCCCGAAAGGCACTTTACAAGCATGAAATAGAATTCAACACTGAGCCACGTTGATCATAAAACACTTCAATTAGATGACCTTTAATCTCTCCACTGAGCAGAATCTAGACCGACAACTGTTCTCATAATTTGAATGTTTTAGGCCTGTGATAATGCTGGTGAATCTCGCTGCACCAGATCCTTTCTAAGCTACAATACCTCAGTGGATCTAACCAGAGATTTGTATAACCCCCCCACTTTGTATTTCAGCTCCCTTGAGGCTAACATTCCTTTGGTCTCAATGTTCGTTTCGTACCTTCCACCAGTTTTTTGTGATTTCTACACCTAGATCCCTTGATTTTTCAGCACCTCCACAGTTCCTAGCTTCTCACCATTTAGAATATATTCTGATCGATCTTCAATCCAAAGGGGTTAAACCGAGCACACCTTCCACAGTTTTTCCCAACTCGCTGAGTCCATCGATGTCCAATCTACAATTTCAGGTCTCATTCGCACAATTTACTATGTCAACAGATTTGGATTTACAACTCTCCATTCCTTCATCCAAGTCATTTATAAATGTCGAGTAGTTCAGGTTCCAGTAGAGATCCTGTGGAACAGCAGTGGACACATTCTGCCAATTTGGGTACCTACCTATCGTCGCTTCTCTCTGTGGCCTAGCTCCCTATCCATTGTATTCTCAGTTTTGTTAACAGTTTCACCAAGAGGAGCCTTGTCAAAATGCATTCTGGAAGCCCATGTCAATAATACCCATAGATTCCAGAAATCAAAGATAAAATGAAGTTGAACTTTATTTAAATCGTGCAAATAACAACACAGCTTAAATATTTACAAATTGCAATTTTTAAATTCTGAGTTGGAGCAGAAACCACACTGGATACAGGGCAACATGTTCCGGAATAAAATTGTTTTTTTTGACTTTGAACAATAAATACATTATTTAAAGCAGCAGCAACAACACATGACAGCACTGGAAGGAGTCACATCTTAACTGATCAACTGCTGTGCAAAACTGGCAGTTTGTGCCGAATGTTGGACTCTGGGCATTGGCGTGACTGGGGAAGAGGAGACTGAAACACAGGTGTTCACAGTCAGTGCACACTATCTCCTTGAGCAATGAGGAAATGCTGGACAACAAGTGACCTCCAGGGTAGCAGACAACACGAGCCATCATGAGAAGGAGAATGAATAGGAAAGATGTCTGGTCACAGCTGGGTTGCTGAGCACACGACACCAGTGAGGCATCCAACTGCTCAGAATTAAAGCACTCAGTGGACAAGTGAATGGAATGTCTAATCTGGGCGAAGGTGATTAGTCCGAACCAAGACACAGTAAACAGGTCGGAGGAATTACTATGGCAGCTTTATAAAAATGGTTAAGAAGCTGCATCAAATGGTACATTAGCACAAATGCACTGTGAGCTTCACTAACGGACAAGTTGGAACTGAGCAATGGAAAGCTGCCTAGGAATGAATCAGTCCCACAGCGAGGTCAACAGTGTCCTGCTCCCCAAGGGCTTGAGTCTGAGTCTCAGACTTTGCTGCTGACTGGGTCACTTCTGCTGCCCCTGGTCAGGCTAGAATCTCAGGGGCTGGGACAGGGGTGTAGAATGAGGGGGAGGGGAGGCAGACCCCATCCTGAGAGCAACAGCCAAACACACAGTTGGATGTCCATAATACAGACCTGACAGCCAATCATACGGTGAGGGAACAAAGGGGTAAAGGTCAAAAGGGAGGTGATTTTTGAAATGTTTGGGGGTCACTGATGGACTATGAACAAACTGCAGGCGGATTTCATCGGTATTTAGGTGAAATCACTGGGTTTCCAAGGACAAAAACTGGAAGGAGAATAGAGATAAAATGTGATGCATGGAAGGGGTGTGATGGTGTAATAGGAGTGGTTTGAACATGAGGTTTAAGTTGAGAGGTTAAGGTTCCTGTCCCAATCCCTGGCCAGTATCAGCTCTTGCTGAGAGTGATGGAGAACACCGGTGCAATCCCAAGTCTCTATTCCAGGTCCAGAGCGATAGCAGCTCTGCTGATTCATGTTTCTCTGCATTGTCAGTGTTTGCTCTTCGTGCAAATTGGGCTCTTCACTGACAACACTGCAGTCTCCTCTCCATTGAGGAGACAGAATGCAGGCTGGACACCTGCTCTGTGGAACACCATTGTTCAGTCTACAAGTGTGACCCTGACCTTTGGAGCACTAGTCATTTGAATTCTCTGGCCTACTGTGACCTATTCTATTCCAGTGACATTCAATGGAAGCTCAAAGAACAGCACCTCATCTTTCACTCAGGCACTTCATAGCTTTCTGGATTAAACACTGTGTTCAACAATTTTGGATCATAATCCATTTTTTTTCAGAAGCAGCTGCTGACTCTCATTTGGCTTGCGCCATCATCCCATCTGTCAATTAATCACTCCTGCCCTCTACCCTAATCCCTTTTCTTCTTTTATCGCCCCTCCCCTGCTTCTGTAACTTGTTGAAATACCTTTTATTCATGAACTGAAATGTATGTCTCTCTCACCCACAGACGCTGTCTGACTGGCAGAGTGTTCCCAGCATTTCATTTCAGTGCTGCGTGGTCCTCAGGGGCCTCCCGAGGCTCTTGTCCTCATCTGGTGCCTGCACACTCACACTCCCAGCCAGAGTCTCTGGGTGGCGATCAGGAGCAGGCCTTACCGAGAATTATATCGAGGAACCCCATCAGTGTTCAGCAAACTCAACCAGAGGCAGGATCTAACCTGGGCCGTGCAATTCAACCAGTCGCTCAATGGCAATTCTGGCTGATCGCTGCGGCACTAATTAACCCTTTCACAACAGCAGTGTTGGTGCAAGGAGCCTCTGATAATGGATTTCGAGTTGGTTTTGAGTACAGGGTGCAGCTGTACAAAGAAACAGCAAAATCAGAGGCCAGATTCTGAGCCCCACTGCAGACGTTGACCTCAGCCCACCTTGCAGTTTATTCTTTCCTCAATTCCAGACACAAACAGATGGCACAGTGCTTCAGTCAGGCGACCCAAGTGGAGGTGGTTGGTGTACTCGAGGCTGTGACTGACAGGGAAGGGTCAGAGTATCCCCACTTCTCAGCCGGGGGAAACTGGTCCACCTCCGCCATCTCCGAGCAGGACTGCTGACCCATCGTAAAACTCAGCTTGTACCTCAATCTGACTTTCTCCTACAAACACACAAGAGGAGCCAAGGAGAAAGTCACCCATACGTGGCCTGTTTATCTCAAGTAGCACAAAACATTCCAGCACCGACGCAATAAAAAGAGTGGGGAGGGAGAATGGGCGGGGGGTGGGGGGGGGGAGAGAGAGAGAGAGAAAGACGGGTTGGGGGCGGTGGGGGGCAGAAAGAGAGACGGGTGGGGTGAGAGAGAGAGATGAGATGTGTGGGGGGGGGAAAGAGAGGGACGGGGCGCAAGGAGAGAGAGGGGGGCGCGAGGAGAGAGGGGGCGTGAGAGAGAGAGAGACGGGGGGGGAGAGAGAGAGACGGGGGGGGAGAGAGAGAGAGAGACGGGGGGGAGAGAGAGAGAGAGACGGGGGGGGGAGAGAGAGAGAGACGGGGGAGAGAGAGAGAGAGACGGGGGGAGAGAGAGAGAGAGACGGGGGGAGAGAGAGAGAGAGACGGGGGGAGAGAGAGAGAGAGACGGGGGGAGAGAGAGAGAGAGACGGGGGGAGAGAGAGAGAGAGACGGGGGGAGAGAGAGAGAGAGACGGGGGGAGAGAGAGAGAGAGACGGGGGGAGAGAGAGAGAGAGACGGGGGGAGAGAGAGAGAGAGACGGGGGAGAGAGAGAGAGAGAGACGGGGGGGAGAGAGAGAGAGAGACGGGGGGAGAGAGAGAGAGAGACGGGGGGAGAGAGAGAGAGAGACGGGGGGAGAGAGAGAGAGACGGGGGGAGAGAGAGAGAGAGACGGGGGGAGAGAGAGAGAGAGACGGGGGGAGAGAGAGAGAGAGACGGGGGGAGAGAGAGAGAGAGACGGGAGAGAGAGAGAGAGAGACGGGGAGAGAGAGAGAGAGACGGGGGAGAGAGAGAGAGACGGGGGGAGAGAGAGAGAGAGACGGGGGGAGAGAGAGAGAGAGAGACGGGGGGAGAGAGAGAGAGAGACGGGGGAGAGAGAGAGAGACGGGGGGGAGAGAGAGAGAGAGACGGGGGGGAGAGAGAGAGAGAGACGGGGGGAGAGAGAGAGAGAGACGGGGGAGAGAGAGAGAGAGACGGGGGAGAGAGAGAGAGAGTGACGGGAGAGAGAGAGAGAGACGGGGGGAGAGAGAGAGAGACGGGGGAGAGAGAGAGAGAGACGGGGGAGAGAGAGAGAGAGAGACGGGGGAGAGAGAGAGAGAGACGGGGGAGAGAGAGAGAGAGACGGGGGAGAGAGAGAGAGAGACGGGGGGAGAGAGAGAGAGAGAGGAGGAGAGAGGAAGGGGGAGAGAGAGAGAGAGACGGGGGGAGAGAGAGAGAGAGACGGGGGGAGGAGAGAGAGAGAGACGGGGGGAGAGAGAGAGAGAGACGGAGGGAGAGAGAGAGAGAGGGGGGAGAGAGAGAGAGAGACGGGGGGAGAGAGAGAGAGAGACGGGGGAGAGAGAGAGAGACGGGGGGAGAGAGAGAGAGAGACGGGGAGAGAGAGAGAGAGACGGGGGGAGAGAGAGAGAGAGACGGGGGGAGAGAGAGAGAGAGACGGGGGAGAGAGAGAGAGAGAGAGAGAGAGAGAGAGACGGGGGGAGAGAGAAGAGAGACGGGGGGAGAGAGAGAGAGAGACGGGGGAGAGAGAGAGAGAGACGGGGGGAGAGAGAGAGAGAGACGGGGGGGAGAGAGAGAGAGAGAGACGGGGGGAGAGAGAGAGAGAGACCGGGGGGAGAGAGAGAGAGAGACGGGGGGAGAGAGAGAGAGAGACGGGGGGAGAGAGAGAGAGCGGGGGGAGAAGAGAGAGAGACGGGGGGGAGAGAGAGAGAGAGACGGGGGAGAGAGAGAGAGAGAGAGCGGGGAGAGTGAGAGAGAGACGGGGGGGAGAGAGAGAGAGAGGACGGGGGAGAGAGAGAGAGAGACGGGGGAGAGAGAGAGAGAGACGGGGGGAGAGAGAGAGAGAGAGACGGGGAGAGAGAGAGAGAGACGGGGGAGAGAGAGAGAGAGACGGGGGAGAGAGAGAGAGAGACGGGGAGAGAGAGAGAGAGAGACGGGGGGAGAGAGAGAGAGGAGGGGGAGAGAGAGAGAGAGAGACGGGGGAGAGAGAGAGAGAGACGGGGGAGAGAGAGAGAGAGACGGGGGGAGGAGAGAGAGAGACGGGGGAGAGAGAGAGAAGAGACGGGGGAGAGAGAGAGAGAGACGGGGGGAGAGAGAGAGAGAGACGGGGGGAGAGAGAGAGAGAGAGACGGGGGGAGAGAGAGAAGAGACGGGGGGAGAGGAGAGAGAGAGACGGGGGGGAGAGAGAGAGAGAGACGGGGGGGAGAGAGAGAGAGAGACGGGGGGAGGGGATGGAGAGAGAGACGGGGGGAGAGAGAGAGAGAGTCGGGGGGGAGAGAGAGAGAGAGACGGGGG
>NW_027592537.1:25000-45000 GCF_964213995.1 Mustelus asterias | reverse complement strand
ACCGTTTTCCTGCCAAGTAATGGCGCCAATGCCGAACGGCCTCCACAATGGCCTGGGCCTCCTTTTCCACCGCTGAATGTCGAATTTCAGGGCCTTGGAGGGTGCGAGAGAAAAAGGCGACGGGCCTGCCCGCCTGGTTAAGTGTGGCGGCCAGGACGAAATCAGATGCATCGCTCTCCACCTGGAAGGGGATGGATTCATCGATAGCGTGCATCGTGGCTTTCGCGATGTCGGCTTTCAGTTTTTCAAAGGCGAAGCGAGCCTCTGTTGCTAGGGGAAAGGAGGTAGACTTGATGAGCGGACGGGCTTTGTCCGCGTAATTGGGAACCCGCTGTCCGTAGTATGAGAAGAAGCCTAAGCATCTTCTCAGTGCTTTTACGCTAGTGGGCAGGGGAAGTTCGAGGAGAGGACGCATACGGTCTGGATCAGGGCCAATGACCCCGTTTTCCACCACGTATCCGAGGATAGCTAGGCGGCGCGTGCGAAATACACACTCCTCCCTGTTGTAGGTCAGATTCAGGCGAGATGCAGTGTGTAGGAATCTAAGAAGGTTGGTATCGTGGTCCTGCTGGTCATGGCCGCAGATGGTGACGTTATCCAGGTACGGGAAGGTAGCCCGCAGTCCATTATAGTCCACCATTTGGTCCATAGCACGCTGGAAGACCGAGACCCCATTTGTGACACCAAAAGGAACCCTTAGAAAATGGTACAAGCGACCATCCGCCTCAAAAGCCGTGTATTGTTGGTCCTCTGGGCCAATGGGGAGTTGGTGGTAGGCAGACTTTAGGTCGATGGTGGAGAACACCCGGTACTGCGCAATCTGGTTGACCATGTCAGATATGCGCGGGAGGGGATACACATCCAGCTGCGTGTATCTGTTAATGGTCTGACTATAGTCTATGACCATCCGGGGTTTGTTCCCACTCTTGACCACCACGACCTGCGCTCTCCAAGGACTAGCGCTAGGTTGTATGATCCCTTCCTTGAGGAGCCGCTGAACCTCGGATCGAATGAAGATCCGATCCTCAGCGCTGTAACGCCTACTCTTAGTCGCGATGGGCTTGCAGCCTGGCACGAGATTCTGGAATAAGGAGGGTGTGGTAATCTTAAGCGTTGAGAGACTACATGTGGAGCGCGTTGGGCAATTTAGAGGCTGCGAGTCTCCCACTGAAAGCGGAGGGAGTGACCCACCGTACTGTAGGGTTACACTCTTCAAGTGGACCATGAAATTTAGTCCGAGGAGTATTGGCAAAGGTGCGGTAACACCAGGAGCTTGAAGCTCTCGTAAACCGTGCCCTGCACCGTTAGATTTACCAATGGATGTTATCTATCTTGACTTCCAAAAGGCCTTTGACAAGGTGCCTCACGGGAGACTGCTGAGTAAAATAAGGGCCCATGGTATTCGAGGCAAAGTACTAACATGGATTGACGATTGGCTGTCAGACAGAAGGCAGAGAGTTGGGATAAAAGGTTCTTTCTCAGAATGGCAACCGGTGACAAGTGGTGTCCCGCAGGGTTCAGTGTTGGGGCCATAGCTGTTCTCTTTATATATTAACGATCTAGATGACGGGACTGGGGGCATTCTGGCCAAGTTTGCCGAAGATACAAAGATAGGTGGAGGGGCAGGTAGTATTGAGGAGGTGGGGAGGCTGCAGAAAGATTTAGACAGTTTAGGAGAGTGGTCCAAGAAGTGGCTGATGAAATTCAACGTGGGCAAGTGCGAGGTCGTACACTTTGGAAAAAAGAATAGAGGCATGGACTATTTTCTAAACGGTGACAAAATTCATAATGCTAAAGTGCAAAGGGACTTGGGAGTCCTAGTCCAGGATTCTCTAAAGGTAAACTTGCAGGTTGAGTCCGTAATTAAGAAAGCAAATGTAATGTTGTCATTTATCTCAAGAGGCTTGGAATACAAAAGCAGGGATGTACTTCTGAGGCTTTATAAAGCACTGGTTAGGCCCCATTTGGAGTACTGTGAGCAATTTTGGGCCCCACACCTCAGGAAGGACATACTGGCACTGGAGCGGGTCCAGCGGAGATTCACACGGATGATCCCAGGAATGGTAGGCCTGACATACGATGAACGTCTGAGGATCGTGGGATTGTATTCATTGGAGTTTAGGAGGTTGAGGGGAGATCTGATAGAAACTTACAAGATAATGAACGGCTTAGATAGGATGGACGTAGGGAAGTTGTTTCCATTAACAGGGGAGACTAGGACGCGGGGGCACAGCCTTAGAATAAAAGGGAGTCACTTTAGAACAGAGATGAGGAGAAATTTCTTCAGCCAGAGAGTGGTAGGTCTGTGGAATTCATTGCCACAGAGGGCTGTGGAGGCCGAGACGTTGAGCGTCTTCAAGACAGAAATTGATAAATTCTTGATTTCTCGAGGAATTAAGGGCTATGGGGAGAGAGCGGGTAAATGGAGTTGAAATCAACCATGATTGAATGGTGGAGTGGACTCGATGGGCCGAATGGCCTTACTTCCGCTCCTATGTCTTATGGTCTTATGGTCTTACCACGCAACTCCCTAGCACGGTGACAGACTGGGGACCTTGACGCCATCGAAATTGTCTGCTTGACAGGCTGGATCTGGAGGCCACACCGCTTCACGGTGTCTGGGTGAATAAAGCGCTCTGTGCTCCCGCTGTCAAACAGACAATAAATCGTGTGTTTGTTTACCTGTATGTCCATCATGGACTTGTCGAGTCTGTGAGGCTTTGCCTGGTCCAGGATGATCGACGCCACTGTTGGTTCGTGGGCGCCACTGCAGGCAGCTGAGATGGATGATGACGACCCCTGCTGGTCATTTGCGGTCGGTGCCGACCAAAATGGCTGCTCCCATGGGTCGCACGTGGGCGATGGTGCCAAAATCAGCGACCCCTGGTGGTCGCGCGTCTCTTGCGACTCCGTCGTCTGGAATGGCGACGTCCTGGCCTCGCACGTGGAAGAAACCCTTGACGATGCCGACGACGAGGAACCGGGCTCCGGGGAGTCGCAGGCCGCACTGCTGTTCCTGGATGTAAGTTTGGATCGGCATACCTTCGAATAGTGCCCCTTCTTGCCGCAGGCGGAGCACAACACCACTTTAGCGGGACATCGCTGCCGAGTGTGCTTCACTCCCCCACAGAAGTAACACCGCGGGCCGCCCGGAGCTGCTGCCGTCGTCAGGCCCGAGTGAGGGCACGCCATAACGCAGCTTTTCGGACCCGCTGGGCGAAGTGGGGTCTGTGACTGCCCCTGCCACGCTGTCTCCACGTGGTCTTCAGGATACATCGCCAGACTTTTGGAGGCCGTTTCTAGCGTATCCGCTAGCCCTATAGACTTAGTGAGATCGAGATTACCTTGCTCCAACAGCCGAAGGCTGGATGTACGACGATCCGATTCCCGCCACAAACGCATCTCGAGCGAGGTCATTCATGTTCTGGTCTGCCGACACTGCTTTGCAGTTACAGCCCCTGGCTAGCTGTAGGAGCTCGCACGCGTACTGTTCCGTCGTTTCGCCGGGCTGCCATCGTCGAGTGGCTAAGAGATATCGAGCATGCATCTCGTTCGGCGGTTTAATGTAACGCTTCTTAAGAAGCTCGAGGGTTATATATGTACAGCGTCGCTTACCCTCGCGTGGAGGACCCGGTGTCTGTCGTCGTCGGTGGTGACCGCTGCGGAGGCTTCGAGGTAATCCTGAAAACATTTCAACCAGTGGTCGAAGCTGTTCGAGGCGCCCGCCGCACGTGGGTCCAGCGTAAGACGTTCGGGTTTAAACATTTGCTCCATACTCTCTGTATCGTTTTCTTTTTTTTTTCAACGACGAGAGTTCAATTAGTAGTCAATAAAATTGATGCGCGATATAACTCACGAGGCGAGAGATACTCGAGGAAATAAAGGCTTTTATTGACGACTACAATAGAGCTACCATATATAATACACGATCCCAGACTGAGGGGTCCCAGACAGAGCAGTGACCTTTATACCTCTCCCAGGAGGTGGAGCCCAACTGGGATGTACCATAATAACTATAATACAGGTGTAACAGCCCAACCCTAACCCCAACAGTAACAAGTAGAACAGCCCAACCCTAACCCCAACAGTAACATATCTACAGACTCACAGTACTGGCCAGACCCTGGCTCAGCACTACCTGGTGGGAACCAACAATGGTTCACCACAAGGGGAGAGATACAAAAGGGTCCAGAGGGGCAATTATTTCACACAGAGGGTGGTGAGTGTCTGGAACGAGCTGCCAGAGGTAGTAGTAGAGGCGGGTACAATTTTATCTTTTAAAAAGCATTTAGATAGTTACATGGGTACGATGGGTATAGAGGGATATGGGCCAAATGTGGGCAATTGGGATTAGCTTAGGGGGTTTAAAAAAAGGGCAGCATGGACAAGTTGGGCCGAAGGGCCTGTTTCCATGCTGTAAAACTCTCTGACTCTATGACCCTCTGTCTCCCTCTCTCTCTCTCTCTGTCACTCTCGCTCTCTGTCACTCTCTCTCTCTGTCTGTCACTCTCTCTGTCTGTCACTCTCTCTCTCTGTCTCTGTCTCTCTGTCTCTCTCTCTGGGGATGGGGATGGGGATGGGGTGGGGGGGGGTGGGGGGATGGGGTGGGGGGGTGAGGGGATGGGGCGGGGGGGTGGGGGGGATGGGGCGGGGGTGAGGGGATGGGGCGGGGGGTGGGGGGGATGGGGTGGGGGTGGGGGGTGAGGGGATGGGGCGGGGGGTGGGGGGGATGGGGCGGGGGTGAGGGGATGGGGTGGGGGGTGAGGGGATGGGGTGGGGGGTGAGGGGATGAGGCGGGGGGTGGGGGTGGGGTGGGGGGGTGGGGGGGTGAGGGGGTGGGGGGTGAGGGGATGGGGTGGGGGGTGGGGGGTGGGGATGGGGGCAGGGGGGTGGGGGTGAGGGGATGGGGTGGGGGGTGAGGGGATGGGGTGGGGGGATGGGGTGGGGGGGTGGGGGTGAGGGGATGGGGTGGGGGGTGAGGGGATGGGGGGGTGGGGGGTGAGGGGATGGGGGGTGAGGGGATGAGGGGGGTGAGGGGATGAGGCAGGGGTGGGGTGGGGGGGTGGGGGTGAGGGGTGGGGGATGAGGGGATGGGGTGGGGGGTGGGGGGTGGGGGGTGGGGATGGGGCGGGGGGGTGGGGGGTGAGGGGATGGGGTGGGGGGTGAGGGGATGGGGTGGGGGGTGAGGGGATGGGGGGGTGGGGGGTGAGGGGATGGGTGGGGGGTGGGGGGATTGGGCGGGGGGTGAGGGGATGGGGTGGGGGGTGGGGATGGGGTGGGGGGTGAGGGGATGGGGGGGTGGGGGGTGAGGGGATGGGGGGGTAGGGGGTGAGGGGATGGGGGGGTGGGGGGTGTGGGGATGGGGGGGTGGGGGGTGAGGGGATGGGGGGGTGGGGGGATGGGGTGGGGGGGGTGTGGGGATGGGGTGGGGGGATGGGGCGGGGGGGGTGTGGAGATTCCGCCACCCCTCCCGCTGACCCTCGCCCCTCGGCGACCGTCCGGCCCTCACTGCTGCGAGTGGGACCTCTCCTTCCCGCTGCCTGTCCTCCGCTCAAGCCGGGGTTCCTCTTCGCCATCCCGGGGGGCCAGGAGCTCCTCCCTGACGGAGACAGAACGGCACAGGGAGGGCCTCCGGGGGTCGGGCTCCTTGGCACTGCTGTCGACCTCTGTCACTGTTGGGGCAGGAGGGTGAATGAGAGTGTCAGATCCAAAGGTGATAACGATACACCCAAATCCAGAGCAGGAGAAGGCCACTCTGCCCCTCCAGCCAGCTACTACCCCCGTTTGATACGATTGTCGCTGATCCGACTGTGGTCTCAACTCCCCCCTCCCCCCTTGTGGATCAGAAACCTCTCTAACTCGGTCTTGAATATATTTAATGAGCCGCGGTCCCCACTGCTCTCCGGGGGCGGGGGGGAGGGAGAATTCCACCCCCACCCCCACCACCCCCCCGGGATCTGATCCGTTTCAATAAGACCCCCTCTCATTCTAAACTCCCAATGGGTTCCAGGCCCCAATCTGCTCAAACCTTTCCCCGTTAGACAAACCCCCTTCGCCCCAGGAATCGGCCCAGTGACCCTTCTCTGAACTGCCTCCAATCCGAGTCTCTCCCTCCCTCAGTAAGGAGACCGGAACTCTGCGCAGTGCTCCAGCTGCAGAAACACCAGTGCCCCGGACAGTTGTAGCGAGACTCCCCGACCTTTACACTCCATCCCCCTTCGCAATGAAGGCCGTTTGCCTCCTCACCACTTGCTGTAGCTGCCTGTAGGCTTTTTGTGACTGATGTACCGGGACGCCCAGATCCCTCTGCACTGCAGAGCTCTGCAATCTCTCTCTTTAAATAAAAATCTCCTTTTCCACGCTTCCTGCCAAAGTGGACACCCTCATCTTCCCACATTATATTCCATCTGCCACATTGTTGTCCACTCACAACCTATCCATATCTCTTGGCAGAATCTTTGTATCCTCCACACAGCTCACCTTTGTACCGATCTTTGTATTAAAGGCAAATTTAGCTCCGATAGACTCAGCTCCTTCATCCAAATCCTTCATAAAGATTGTAAACCGTCGAGGCCTCAGCTCGGACCCTGAGCCACGATTAAACACATCATTCCCTCTGAAGTGCAATGCTGTCGTGGTGACCAGGCTGATCAGCCGCTGGGATGGGGAGTTCACACGGAGAACTGACCACCATTCTGTGCCTTTTGCATTGGAATCAACACCACAGATTCAACCAGCACCGAGCCATCATCTAGACTGGACCAGCAGGTGGCAGCCTCACACCATGAATGGTGGATTTCATTCAAATCCCCGCTACACTGTCCCCCATCAAACACTCCCAGGACAGGGACAGCACGGGGTTAGATACAGAGTAAAGCTCCCTCTACACTGTCCCCATCAAACACTCTCAGGACAGGGACAGCACGGGGTTAGATACAGAGTAAAGCTCCCTCTACACTGTCCCATCAAACACTCCCAGGACAGGTACAGCACGGGGTTAGATACAGAGTAAAGCTCCCTCTACACTGTCCCCATCAAACACTCCCAGGACAGGTACAGCACGGGGTTAGATACAGAGTAAAGCTCCCTCTACACTGTCCCCATCAAACACTCCCAGGACAGGTACAGCACGGGGTTAGATACAGAGTAAAGCTCCCTCTACACTGTCCGCATCAAACACTCCCAGGACAGGGACTGCACGGGGTTAGATACAGAGTAAAGCTCCCTCTACACTGTCCGCATCAAACACTCCCAGGACAGGGACAGCACGGGGTTAGATACAGAGTAAAGCTCCCTCGACACTGTCCCCCATCAAACACTCCCAGGATAGGTACAGCACGGGGTGAGATACAGAGTAAAGCTCCCTCTACACTGTCGCCATCAAACACTCCCAGGACAGGTACAGCACGGGGTTAGATACAGAGTAAAGCTCCCTCTACACTGTCCCCATCAAACACTCCCAGGACAGGGACAGCACGGGGTTAGATACAGAGTAAAGCTCCCTCTACACTGTCCCCATCAAAACACTCCCAGGACAGGTACAGCACGGGGTTAGATACAGAGTAAAGCTCCCTCTACACTGTCCCCATCAAACACTCCCAGGACAGGGACAGCACGGGGTTAGATACAGAGTAAAGCTCCCTCTACACTGTCCCCATCAAACACTCCCAGGACAGGTACAGCACGGGGTTAGATACAGAGTAAAGCTCCCTCTACACTGTCCCCATCAAACACTCCCAGGACAGGTACAGCACGGGGTTAGATACAGAGTAAAGCTCCCTCTACACTGTCCCCATCAAACACTCCCAGGACAGGTACAGCACGGGGTTAGATACAGAGTAAAGCTCCCTCTACACTGTCCCCATCAAACACTCCCAGGACAGGTACAGCACGGAGTTAGATACAGAGTAAAGCTCCCTCTACACTGTCCCCATCAAACACTCCCAGGACAGGTACAGCACGGGGTTAGATACAGAGTAAAGCTCCCTCTACACTGTCCACATCAAACACTCCAAGGACAGGTACAGCACGGGGTTAGATACAGAGTAAAGCTCCCTCTACACTGTCCCCATCAAACACTCCCAGGACAGGTACAGCACGGGGTTAGATACAGAGTAAAGCTCCCTCTACACTGTCCCCATCAAACACTCCCAGGACAGGGACAGCACGGGGTTAGATACAGAGTAAAGCTCCCTCTACACTGTCCCCATCAAACACTCCCAGGACAGGGACAGCACGGGGTTAGATACAGAGTAAAGCTCGCTCTACACTGTCCCCATCAAACACTCCCAGGACAGGTACAGCACGGGGTTAGATACAGAGTAAAGCTCCCTCTACACTGTCCCGCATCAAACACTCCCAGGACAGGGACTGCACGGGGTTAGATACAGAGTAAAGCTCCCTCTACACTGTCCGCATCAAACACTCCCAGGACAGGGACAGCACGGGGTTAGATACAGAGTAAAGCTCCCTCGGACACTGTCCCCCATCAAACACTCCCAGGATAGGTACAGCACGGGGTGAGATACAGAGTAAAGCTCCCTCTACACTGTCCCCATCAAACACTCCCAGGACAGGTACAGCACGGGGTTAGATACAGAGTAAAGCTCCCTCTACACTGTCCCCATCAAACACTCCCAGGACAGGGACAGCACGGGGTTAGATACAGAGTAAAGCTCCCTCTACACTGTCCCCATCAAACACTCCCAGGACAGGTACAGCACGGGGTTAGATACAGAGTAAAGCTCCCTCTACACTGTCCCCATCAAACACTCCCAGGACAGGGACAGCACGGGGTTAGATACAGAGTAAAGCTCCCTCTACACTGTCCCCATCAAACACTCCCAGGACAGGTACAGCACGGGGTTAGATACAGAGTAGAGCTCCCTCTACACTGTCCCCCATCAAACACTCCCAGGACAGGTACAGCACGGGGTTAGATACAGAGTAAAGCTCCCTCTACACTGTCCCCATCAAACACTCCCAGGACAGGTACAGCACGGAGTTAGATACAGAGTAAAGCTCCCTCTACACTGTCCCCATCAACACTCCCAGGACAGGTACAGCACGGGTTAGATACAGAGTAAAGCTCCCTCTACACTGTCCCCATCAAACACTCCCAGGACAGGGACAGCACGGGGTTAGATACAGAGTAAAGCTCCCTCTACACTGTCCCCATCAAATACTCCCAGGACAGGTACAGCACGGGGTTAGATACAGAGTAAAGCTCCCTCTACACTGTCCCCATCAAACACTCCCAGGACAGGTACAGTACGGGGTTAGATACAGAGTAAAGCTCCCTCTACACTGTCCCCATCAAACACTCCCAGGACAGGTACAGCACGGGGTTCGATACAGAGTAAAGCTCCCTCTACACTGTCCCCATCAAACACTCCCAGGGCAGGTACAGCACAGGGTTAGATACAGAGTAAAGCTCCCTCTACACTGTCCCCATCAAATACTCCCAGGACAGGGACAGCACAGGGTTAGATACAGAGTAAAGCTCCCTCGACACTGTCCCCATCAAATACTCCCAGGACAGGTACAGCACGGGGTTAGATACAGAGTAAAGCTCCCTCTACACTGTCCCCCATCAAATACTCCCAGGACAGGGACAGCACGGGGTTAGATACAGAGTAAAGCTCCCTCTACACTGTCCCCCATCAAACACTCCCAGGACAGGTACAGCACGGGGTTAGATACAGAGTAAAGCTCCCTCTACACTGTCCCCATCAAACACTCCCAGGACAGGGACAGCACGGGGTGAGACACAGAGTAAAGCTCCCTCTACACTGTCCCCATCAAACACTCCCAGGACAGGTACAGCACGGGGTTAGATACAGAGTAAAGCTCCCTCTACACTGTCCCCATCAAACACTCCCAGGACAGGTACAGCACGGGGTTAGATACAGAGTAAAGCTCCCTCTACACTGTCCCCCATCAAACACTCCCAGGACAGGTACAGCACGGGGTTAGATACAGAGTAAAGCTCCCTCTACACTGTCCCCATCAAACACTCCCAGGACAGGGACAGCACGGCGTTAGATACAGAGTAAAGCTCCCTCTTCACTGTCCCCCCATCAAACACTCCCAGGACAGGTACAGCACGGGGTTCGATACAGAGTAAAGCTCCCTCTGCACTGTCCCCATCAAACACTCCCAGGACAGGTACAGCACGGGGTTAGATACAGAGTAAAGCTCCCTCTACACTGTCCCCATCAAACACTCCCAGGACAGGTACAGCACGGGGTTAGATACAGAGTAAAGCTCCCTCTACACTGTCCCCATCAAACACTCCCAGGACAGGGACAGCACGGGGTTAGATACAGAGTAAAGCTCCCTCTACACTGTCCCCATCAAACACTCCCAGGACAGTTACAGCATGGGGTTAGATACAGAGTAAAGCTCCCTCTACACTGTCCCCATCAAACACTCCCAGGACAGGTACAGCACGGGGTTAGATACAGAGTAAAGCTCCCTCTACACTGTCCCCATCAAACATTCCCAGGACAGGTACAGCACGGGGTTAGATACAGAGTAAAGCTCCCTCTACACTGCCCCATCAAACACTCCCAGGACAGGTACAGCACGGGGTTAGATACAGAGTAAAGCTCCCTCGACACTGTCCCCATCAAACACTCCCAGGACAGGTACAGCACGGGGTTAGATACAGAGTAAAGCTCCCTCTACACTGTCCCCCATCAAACACTCCCAGGACAGGTACAGCACGGGGTTAGATACAGAGTAAAGCTCCCTCTACACTGTCCCCATCAAACACTCCCAGGACAGGTACAGCACGGGGTGAGATACAGAGTAAAGCTCCCTCTACACTGTCCCCATCAAACACTCCCAGGACAGGTACAGCACGAGGTTAGATACAGAGTAAAGTTCCCTCTACACTGTCCCCCATCAAACACTCCCAGGACAGGTACAGCACGGGGTTAGATACAGAGTAAAGCTCCCTCTACACTGTCCCCATCAAACACTCCCAGGACAGGGACAGCACGGCGTTAGATACAGAGTAAAGCTCCCTCTACACTGTCCCCATCAAACACTCCCAGGACAGGTACAGCACGGGGTTCGATACAGAGTAAAGCTCCCTCTGCACTGTCCCCATCAAACACTCCCAGGACAGGTACAGCACGGGGTTAGATACAGAGTAAAGCTCCCTCTACACTGTCCCCATCAAACACTCCCAGGACAGGTACAGCACGGGGTTAGATACAGAGTAAAGCTCCCTCTACACTGTCCCCATCAAACACTCCCAGGACAGGGACAGCACGGGGTTAGATACAGAGTAAAGCTCCCTCTACACTGTCCCCATCAAACACTCCCAGGACAGTTACAGCATGGGGTTAGATACAGAGTAAAGCTCCCTCTACACTGTCCCCATCAAACACTCCCAGGACAGGTACAGCACGGGGTTAGATACAGAGTAAAGCTCCCTCTACACTGTCCCCATCAAACATTCCCAGGACAGGTACAGCACGGGGTTAGATACAGAGTAAAGCTCCCTCTACACTGTCCCCCATCAAACACTCCCAGGACAGGTACAGCACGGGGTTAGATACAGAGTAAAGCTCCCTCTACACTGTCCCCATCAAACACTCCCAGGACAGGTACAGCACGGGGTTAGATACAGAGTAAAGCTCCCTCTACACTGCCCCATCAAACACTCCCAGGACAGGTACAGCTCGGGGTTAGATACAGAGTAAAGCTCCCTCTACACTGTCCCCATCAAACATTCCCAGGACAGGTACAGCACGGGGTTAGATACAGAGTAAAGCTCCCTCTACACTGTCCCCATCAAACACTCCCAGGACAGGTACAGCACGGGGTTAGATACAGAGTAAAGCTCCCTCTACACTGTCCCCATCAAACACTCCCAGGACAGGTACAGCACGGGGTTAGATACAGAGTAAAGCTCCCTCTACACTGTCCCCATCAAACACTCCCAGGACAGGTACAGCACGGGGTTAGATACAGAGTAAAGCTCCCTCTGCACTGTCCCCATCAAACACTCCCAGGACAGGTACAGCACGGGGTTAGATACAGAGTAAAGCTCCCTCTACACTGTCCCCCATCAAACACCCCCAGGACAGGGACAGCACGGGGTTAGATACAGAGTAAAGCTCACTCTACACTGTCCCCATCAAACACTCCCAGGACAGGTACAGCACGGGGTTAGATACAGAGTAAAGCTCCCTCTGCACTGTCCCCATCAAACACTCCCAGGACAGGTACAGCACGGGGTTAGATACAGAGTAAAGCTCCCTCGACACTGTCCCCATCAAACACTCCCAGGACAGGGACAGCACGGGGTTAGATACAGAGTAAAGCTCCCTCTGCACTGCCCCCCATCAAACACTCCCAGGACAGGGACAGCACGGGGTTCGATACAGAGTAAAGCTCCCTCGACACTGTCCCCCATCAAACACTCCCAGGATAGGTACAGCACGGGGTGAGATACAGAGTAAAGCTCCCTCTACACTGTCGCCATCAAACACTCCCAGGACAGGTACAGCACGGGGTTAGATACAGAGTAAAGCTCCCTCTACACTGTCCCCATCAAACACTCCCAGGACAGGGACAGCACGGGGTTAGATACAGAGTAAAGCTCCCTCTACACTGTCCCCATCAAACACTCCCAGGACAGGTACAGCACGGGGTTAGATACAGAGTAAAGCTCCCTCTACACTGTCCCCATCAAACACTCCCAGGACAGGGACAGCACGGGGTTAGATACAGAGTAAAGCTCCCTCTACACTGTCCCCATCAAACACTCCCAGGACAGGTACAGCACGGGGTTAGATACAGAGTAAAGCTCCCTCTACACTGTCCCCATCAAACACTCCCAGGACAGGTACAGCACGGGGTTAGATACAGAGTAAAGCTCCCTCTACACTGTCCCCATCAAACACTCCCAGGACAGGTACAGCACGGGGTTAGATACAGAGTAAAGCTCCCTCTACACTGTCCCCATCAAACACTCCCAGGACAGGTACAGCACGGAGTTAGATACAGAGTAAAGCTCCCTCTACACTGTCCCCATCAAACACTCCCAGGACAGGTACAGCACGGGGTTAGATACAGAGTAAAGCTCCCTCTACACTGTCCACATCAAACACTCCAAGGACAGGTACAGCACGGGGTTAGATACAGAGTAAAGCTCCCTCTACACTGTCCCCATCAAACACTCCCAGGACAGGTACAGCACGGGGTTAGATACAGAGTAAAGCTCCCTCTACACTGTCCCCATCAAACACTCCCAGGACAGGGACAGCACGGCGTTAGATACAGAGTAAAGCTCCCTCTACACTGTCCCCATCAAACACTCCCAGGAGAGGGACAGCACGGGGTTAGATACAGAGTAAAGCTCGCTCTACACTGTCCCCATCAAACACTCCCAGGACAGGTACAGCACGGGGTTAGATACAGAGTAAAGCTCCCTCTACACTGTCCGCATCAAACACTCCCAGGACAGGGAGTGCACGGGGTTAGATACAGAGTAAAGCTCCCTCTACACTGTCCGCATCAAACACTCCCAGGACAGGGACAGCACGGGGTTAGATACAGAGTAAAGCTCCCTCGACACTGTCCCCCATCAAACACTCCCAGGATAGGTACAGCACGGGGTGAGATACAGAGTAAAGCTCCCTCTACACTGTCCCCATCAAACACTCCCAGGACAGGTACAGCACGGGGTTAGATACAGAGTAAAGCTCCCTCTACACTGTCCCCATCAAACACTCCCAGGACAGGGACAGCACGGGGTTAGATACAGAGTAAAGCTCCCTCTACACTGTCCCCATCAAACACTCCCAGGACAGGTACAGCACGGGGTTAGATACAGAGTAAAGCTCCCTCTACACTGTCCCCATCAAACACTCCCAGGACAGGGACAGCACGGGGTTAGATACAGAGTAAAGCTCCCTCTACACTGTCCCCATCAAACACTCCCAGGACAGGTACAGCACGGGGTTAGATACAGAGTAGAGCTCCCTCTACACTGTCCCCCATCAAACACTCCCAGGACAGGTACAGCACGGGGTTAGATACAGAGTAAAGCTCCCTCTACACTGTCCCCATCAAACACTCCCAGGACAGGTACAGCACGGAGTTAGATACAGAGTAAAGCTCCCTCTACACTGTCCCCATCAAACACTCCCAGGACAGGTACAGCACGGGGTTAGATACAGAGTAAAGCTCCCTCTACACTGTCCCCATCAAACACTCCCAGGACAGGGACAGCACGGGGTTAGATACAGAGTAAAGCTCCCTCTACACTGTCCCCATCAAATACTCCCAGGACAGGTACAGCACGGGGTTAGATACAGAGTAAAGCTCCCTCTACACTGTCCCCATCAAACACTCCCAGGACAGGTACAGTACGGGGTTAGATACAGAGTAAAGCTCCCTCTACACTGTCCCCATCAAACACTCCCAGGACAGGTACAGCACGGGGTTCGATACAGAGTAAAGCTCCCTCTACACTGTCCCCATCAAACACTCCCAGGGCAGGTACAGCACAGGGTTAGATACAGAGTAAAGCTCCCTCTACACTGTCCCCATCAAATACTCCCAGGACAGGGACAGCACAGGGTTAGATACAGAGTAAAGCTCCCTCGACACTGTCCCCATCAAATACTCCCAGGACAGGTACAGCACGGGGTTAGATACAGAGTAAAGCTCCCTCTACACTGTCCCCCATCAAATACTCCCAGGACAGGGACAGCACGGGGTTAGATACAGAGTAAAGCTCCCTCTACACTGTCCCCCATCAAACACTCCCAGGCCAGGTACAGCGCGGGGTTAGATACAGAGTAAAGCTCCCTCTACACTGTCCCCATCAAACACTCCCAGGACAGGGACAGCACGGGGTGAGACACAGAGTAAAGCTCCCTCTACACTGTCCCCATCAAACACTCCCAGGACAGGTACAGCACGGGGTTAGATACAGAGTAAAGCTCCCTCTACACTGTCCCCATCAAACACTCCCAGGACAGGTACAGCACGGGGTTAGATACAGAGTAAAGCTCCCTCTACACTGTCCCCCATCAAACACTCCCAGGACAGGTACAGCACGGGGTTAGATACAGAGTAAAGCTCCCTCTACACTGTCCCCATCAAACACTCCCAGGACAGGGACAGCACGGCGTTAGATACAGAGTAAAGCTCCCTCTTCACTGTCCCCCCATCAAACACTCCCAGGACAGGTACAGCACGGGGTTCGATACAGAGTAAAGCTCCCTCTGCACTGTCCCCATCAAACACTCCCAGGACAGGTACAGCACGGGGTTAGATACAGAGTAAAGCTCCCTCTACACTGTCCCCATCAAACACTCCCAGGACAGGTACAGCACGGGGTTAGATACAGAGTAAAGCTCCCTCTACACTGTCCCCATCAAACACTCCCAGGACAGGGACAGCACGGGGTTAGATACAGAGTAAAGCTCCCTCTACACTGTCCCCATCAAACACTCCCAGGACAGTTACAGCATGGGGTTAGATACAGAGTAAAGCTCCCTCTACACTGTCCCCATCAAACACTCCCAGGACAGGTACAGCACGGGGTTAGATACAGAGTAAAGCTCCCTCTACACTGTCCCCATCAAACATTCCCAGGACAGGTACAGCATGGGGTTAGATACAGAGTAAAGCTCCCTCTACACTGCCCCATCAAACACTCCCAGGACAGGTACAGCACGGGGTTAGATACAGAGTAAAGCTCCCTCGACACTGTCCCCATCAAACACTCCCAGGACAGGTACAGCACGGGGTTAGATACAGAGTAAAGCTCCCTCTACACTGTCCCCCATCAAACACTCCCAGGACAGGTACAGCACGGGGTTAGATACAGAGTAAAGCTCCCTCTACACTGTCCCCATCAAACACTCCCAGGACAGGTACAGCACGGGGTGAGATACAGAGTAAAGCTCCCTCTACACTGTCCCCATCAAACACTCCCAGGACAGGTACAGCACGGGGTTAGATACAGAGTAAAGTTCCCTCTACACTGTCCCCCATCAAACACTCCCAGGACAGGTACAGCACGGGGTTAGATACAGAGTAAAGCTCCCTCTACACTGTCCCCATCAAACACTCCCAGGACAGGGACAGCACGGCGTTAGATACAGAGTAAAGCTCCCTCTACACTGTCCCCATCAAACACTCCCAGGACAGGTACAGCACGGGGTTCGATACAGAGTAAAGCTCCCTCTGCACTGTCCCCATCAAACACTCCCAGGACAGGTACAGCACGGGGTTAGATACAGAGTAAAGCTCCCTCTACACTGTCCCCATCAAACACTCCCAGGACAGGTACAGCACGGGGTTAGATACAGAGTAAAGCTCCCTCTACACTGTCCCCATCAAACACTCCCAGGACAGGGACAGCACGGGGTTAGATACAGAGTAAAGCTCCCTCTACACTGTCCCCATCAAACACTCCCAGGACAGTTACAGCATGGGGTTAGATACAGAGTAAAGCTCCCTCTACACTGTCCCCATCAAACACTCCCAGGACAGGTACAGCACGGGGTTAGATACAGAGTAAAGCTCCCTCTACACTGTCCCCATCAAACATTCCCAGGACAGGTACAGCACGGGGTTAGATACAGAGTAAAGCTCCCTCTACACTGTCCCCCATCAAACACTCCCAGGACAGGTACAGCACGGGGTTAGATACAGAGTAAAGCTCCCTCTACACTGTCCCCATCAAACACTCCCAGGACAGGTACAGCACGGGGTTAGATACAGAGTAAAGCTCCCTCTACACTGCCCCATCAAACACTCCCAGGACAGGTACAGCTCGGGGTTAGATACAGAGTAAAGCTCCCTCTACACTGTCCCCATCAAACATTCCCAGGACAGGTACAGCACGGGGTTAGATACAGAGTAAAGCTCCCTCTACACTGTCCCCATCAAACACTCCCAGGACAGGTACAGCACGGGGTTAGATACAGAGTAAAGCTCCCTCTACACTGTCCCCATCAAACACTCCCAGGACAGGTACAGCACGGGGTTAGATACAGAGTAAAGCTCCCTCTACACTGTCCCCATCAAACACTCCCAGGACAGGTACAGCACGGGGTTAGATACAGAGTAAAGCTCCCTCTGCACTGTCCCCATCAAACACTCCCAGGACAGGTACAGCACGGGGTTAGATACAGAGTAAAGCTCCCTCTACACTGTCCCCCATCAAACACCCCCAGGACAGGGACAGCACGGGGTTAGATACAGAGTAAAGCTCACTCTACACTGTCCCCATCAAACACTCCCAGGACAGGTACAGCACGGGGTTAGATACAGAGTAAAGCTCCCTCTGCACTGTCCCCATCAAACACTCCCAGGACAGGTACAGCACGGGGTTAGATACAGAGTAAAGCTCCCTCGACACTGTCCCCATCAAACACTCCCAGGACAGGGACAGCACGGGGTTAGATACAGAGTAAAGCTCCCTCTACACTGCCCCCCATCAAACACTCCCAGGACAGGGACAGCACGGGGTTCGATACAGAGTAAAGCTCCCTCTACACTGTCCCCATCAAACACTCCCAGGACAGGGACAGCACGGGGTTCGATACAGAGTAAAGCTCCCTCTACACTGCCCCCCATCAAACACTCCCAGGACAGGGACAGCACGGGGTTCGATACAGAGTAAAGCTCCCTCTACACTGTCCCCATCAAACACTCTCAGGACAGGGACAGCACGGGGTTCGATACAGAGTAAAGCTCCCTCTACACTGCCCCCCATCAAACACTCCCAGGACAGGGACAGCACGGGGTTAGATACAGAGTAAATCTCCCTCTACACTGTCCCCATCAAACACTCCCAGGATAGGGACAGCACGGGGTTAGATACAGAGTAAAGCTCCCTCTATACTGTCCCCATCAAACACTCCCAGGACAGGTACAGCACGGGGTTAGATACAGAGTAAATCTCCCTCTACACTGTCCCCATCAAACACTCCCAGGATAGGGACAGCACGGGGTTAGATACAGAGTAAAGCTCCCTCTATACTGTCCCCATCAAACACTCCCAGGACAGGTACAGCACGGGGTTAGATACAGAGTAAAGCTCCCTCTACACTGTCCCCATCAAACACTCCCAGGACAGGTACAGCACGGGGTTAGATACAGAGTAAAGCTCCCTCTACACTGCCCCATCAAACACTCCCAGGACAGGTACAGCTCGGGGTTAGATACAGAGTAAAGCTCCCTCTACACTGTCCCCATCAAACATTCCCAGGACAGGTACAGCACGGGGTTAGATACAGAGTAAAGCTCCCTCTACACTGTCCCCATCAAACACTCCCAGGACAGGTACAGCACGGGGTTAGATACAGAGTAAAGCTCCCTCTACACTGTCCCCATCAAACACTCCCAGGACAGGTACAGCACGGGGTTAGATACAGAGTAAAGCTCCCTCTACACTGTCCCCATCAAACACTCCCAGGACAGGTACAGCACGGGGTTAGATACAGAGTAAAGCTCCCTCTGCACTGTCCCCATCAAACACTCCCAGGACAGGTACAGCACGGGGTTAGATACAGAGTAAAGCTCCCTCTACACTGTCCCCCATCAAACACCCCCAGGACAGGGACAGCACGGGGTTAGATACAGAGTAAAGCTCACTCTACACTGTCCCCATCAAACACTCCCAGGACAGGTACAGCACGGGGTTAGATACAGAGTAAAGCTCCCTCTGCACTGTCCCCATCAAACACTCCCAGGACAGGTACAGCACGGGGTTAGATACAGAGTAAAGCTCCCTCGACACTGTCCCCATCAAACACTCCCAGGACAGGGACAGCACGGGGTTAGATACAGAGTAAAGCTCCCTCTACACTGCCCCCCATCAAACACTCCCAGGACAGGGACAGCACGGGGTTCGATACAGAGTAAAGCTCCCTCTACACTGTCCCCATCAAACACTCCCAGGACAGGGACAGCACGGGGTTCGATACAGAGTAAAGCTCCCTCTACACTGCCCCCCATCAAACACTCCCAGGACAGGGACAGCACGGGGTTCGATACAGAGTAAAGCTCCCTCTACACTGTCCCCATCAAACACTCTCAGGACAGGGACAGCACGGGGTTCGATACAGAGTAAAGCTCCCTCTACACTGCCCCCCATCAAACACTCCCAGGACAGGGACAGCACGGGGTTAGATACAGAGTAAATCTCCCTCTACACTGTCCCCATCAAACACTCCCAGGATAGGGACAGCACGGGGTTAGATACAGAGTAAAGCTCCCTCTATACTGTCCCCATCAAACACTCCCAGGACAGGTACAGCACGGGGTTAGATACAGAGTAAATCTCCCTCTACACTGTCCCCATCAAACACTCCCAGGATAGGGACAGCACGGGGTTAGATACAGAGTAAAGCTCCCTCTATACTGTCCCCATCAAACACTCCCAGGACAGGTACAGCACGGGGTTAGATACAGAGTAAATCTCCCTCTACACTGTCCCCATCAAACACTCCCAGGATAGGGACAGCACGGGGTTAGATACAGAGTAAAGCTCCCTCTATACTGTCCCCATCAAACACTCCCAGGACAGGGACAGCACGGGGTGAGATACAGAGTAAAGCTCCCTCTACACTGTCCCCATCAAACACTCCCAGGACAGGGACAGCATGGGGTTAGATACAGAGTAAAGCTCCCTCTATACTGTCCCCATCAAACACTCCCAGGACAGGTACAGCACGGGGTTAGATACAGAGTAAATCTCCCTCTACACTGTCCCCATCAAACACTCCCAGGATAGGGACAGCACGGGGTTAGATACAGAGTAAAGCTCCCTCTGCACTGTCCCCATCAAACACTCCCAGGACAGGGACAGCACGGGGTTAGATACAGAGTAAAGCTCCCTCTACACTGTCCCCATCAAACACTCCCAGGACAGGGACAGCACGGGGTTAGATACAGAGTAAAGCTCCCTCTACACTGTCCCCATCAAACACTCCCAGGACAGGTACAGCACGGGGTTA
>NW_027592537.1:0-20000 GCF_964213995.1 Mustelus asterias | reverse complement strand
AGAGAGAGAGACAGAGAGGGAGAGGCAGAGAGTTGGAGTAGTGCAAAGGTCTCAGACGGTTGTAGGTCATTACAGAAATTGGGAGGGAGAGTGTGAGTGTCTCTGGAGGGATATGAACAGGGAGGAGTTGATATTTACAATGAAGATATGTTTGGATTGGAGCCGGTGAAGGTCGGTGTCAACTGGCTCAACATCCTGGGGGTTACCATTGACCAGACACTGAACCAGACCCAGCCGTATAAATACTGTGGCTCCCAGAGCAGGTCAGAGGCTGGGAATCCTGCGGAGAGTAACTCACCTCCTGACTCCCCCCAAAGCCTGTCCACCATCCACAAGGACACAAGTCAGGAGTGGGATGGAATATTCTCCACTTGCCTGGATGAGTGCGGCTCCCAACAACACTCGAGAAGCTCAACACCACCCAGGACAAAGCAGCCCCCGCTCGATCGACACACTAACCCCCACCTTCAACACTCACTCCCTCCACCACCGACGCACAGAGGCAGCCGTGTGTACCATCTACAAGATGCACTGCAGCAACTCACCAAGGCTCCTTCAACAGCACCTTCCAAACCCACCACCTCTACCACCTAGAAGGACAAGGGCAGCAGACACATGGGGAACACCCCCACCTGCAAGCTCCCCCTCCGAGCCCCACACACACCATCCTGACTTGGAAATATATCGGCCGTTCCTTCACTGTCGCTGGGGTCAAAATCCTGGAACTCCCTCCCTAACAGCACTGTGGGTGTACCTACACCACACGGGACTGACTGATGTCCAATAACAATCCTGGAACTCCCTCCCTAACAGCACTGTGGGTGTACCTACACCACACGGACTGACTGATGTCCAATAACAATCCTGGAACTCCCTCCCTAACAGCACTGTGGGTGTACCTACACCACACGGGCCTGACTGATGTCCAATAACAATCCTGGAACTCCCTCCCTAGCAGCACTGTGGGTGTACCTACACCACACGGGACTGACTGATGTCCAGTAACAATCCTGGAACTCCCTCCCTAACAGCACTGTGGGTGTACCTACACCACACGGGACTGACTGATGTCCAATAATAATCCTGGAACTCCCTCCCTAGCAGCACTGTGGATGTACCTACACCACACGGGACTGACTGATGTCCAATAGCAATCCTGGAACTCCCTCCCTAACAGCACTGTGGGTGTACCGACACCACACGGACTGACTGATGTCCAATAACAACCCTGGATCTCCCTCCCTAACAGCACTGTGGGTGTACCTACACCACACGGGACTGCAGTGGGTTGAAGATGGCGACTCACCCACCACCTTCTCAAGGGGCAATGAGGGATGGGTAATAAATGCTGGGTCCGGCCAGTGACACCCACACCCCCGGGCTGTCAGCCAGGATTATGGAGCTCAAATCCTAGAGAAAATCTCCATTACAAGGGAGGAAGTGTTAGGTTTGTTAGAGAATATAAAGACTGACAAATCCCCAGGGCCTGATGGAATCTATCCAAGGCTGCTCAGGGAGACGAGAGATGAAATCGCTGGGCCTCTGACGCAAATCTTTGTCTCGTCACTGGACACAGGTGAGGTCCCAGAGGATTGGAGGATAGCTAATGCGGTCCCGTTATTTAAGAAGGGTAGGAAGGATAACCCGGTTAATTATAGGCCGGTGAGCTTGACGTCCGTGGTGGGGAAGTTGTTGGAGAAGATTCTTAGAGATAGGATGTATGCGCATTTAGAAAGGAATAAACTCATTAACGATAGTCAGCATGGTTTTGTGAGAGGGAGGTCATGCCTCACTAACCTGGTGGAGTTTTTTGAAGAAGTGACCAGAATGGTTGACGAGGGAAGGGCCGTGGATGTCGTCTATATGGACTTTAGTAAAGCGTTTGACAAAGTCCCTCATGGTAGGCTGGTGCAAAAGGTTGGATGTCATGGGATAAAGGGGGAGGTGACTAGATGGGTGGAGAACTGGCTTGGTCACAGAAGACAGAGGGTGGTAGTGGAAGGGTCTTTTTCCGGCTGGAGGCCTGTGACTAGTGGTGTTCCGCAGGGCTCTGTATTGGGACCTCTGCTGTTTGTGATTTATATACACGATCTGGAAGAAGGTGTAACTGGGGTGATCAGTAAGTTTGCGGACGACACAAAATTGGCAGGACTTGCAGATAGTGAGGAACATTGTCAGAAGCTACAGAAGGATATAGATAGGCTGGAAATTTGGGGAAAGAAATGGCTGATGGAGTTCAATCCTGATAAATGCGAAGTGATCCATTTTGGTAGAAATAATGTAGGGAGGAGCTATACGATAAATGGCAGAACCAAAAAGGGTGTAGCTACGCAGAGGGACCTGGGTGTGCAAGTCCACAGATCCTTGAAGGTGATGTCACAGGTGGAGAAGGTGGTGAAGAAGGCATAGGGCATGCTTGCCTTTATAGGACGGGGCATAGAGTATAAAAGTTGGGGTCTGATGTTGCAGATGTATAGAACGTTGGTTCGGCCGCATTTGGAACACTGCGTCCAATTCTGGTCGCCACACTACCAGAAGGACGTGGAGGCTTTGGAGAGAGTGCAGAGGAGGTTTACCGGGATGTTGCCTGGTATGGAGGGGCTTAGTTATGAGGAGAGATTGGGTAAACTGGGGTTGTTCTCACTGGAAAGACGGAGGATGAGGGGAGACTTAATAGAGGTGTATAAAATTATGAAAGGCATAGATAGGGTGAACGGTGGGAAGCTTTTCCCCGGGTCGGTGGTGACGTTCACGAGGGGTCATAGGTTTAAGGTGAGGGGGGGGAGGTTTAACACAGATATCAGAAGGACATATTTTACACAGAGGGTGGTGGGGGCCTGGAATGCGCTGCCGGGCAAGGTGGTGGAGGCGGACACACTGGGAACGTTTAAGACTTATCTAGACAGCTATATGAACGGAGTGGGAATGGAGGGATACAAAAGAATGGTCTAGTTTGGACCAGGGAGCGGCACGGGCTTGGAGGGCCGAAGGGCCTGTTCCTGTGCTGTATTGTTCTTTGTTCGTTGTTTGACCCTCTGACAGTGCGGCACTCCCTCAGTACTGACCCTCTGACAGTGCAGCACTCCCTCAGCACTGACCCTCTGACAGTGCAGCACTCCCTCAGTACTGACGCTCTGACAGTGCTGCACTCCCTCAGTACTGACCCTCTGACAGTGCGGCACTCCCTCAGCACTGACCCTCTGACAGTGCGGCACTCCCTCAGTACTGACCCTCTGACAGTGCGGCACTCCCTCAGCACTGACCCTCTGACAGTGCGGCACTCCCTCAGTACTGACCCTCTGACAGTGCGGCACTCCCTCAGCACTGACCCTCTGACAGTGCGGCACTCCCTCAGCACTGACCCTCTGACAGTGCGGCACTCCCTCAGCACTGACCCTCTGACAGTGCGGCACTCCCTCAGCACTGACCCTCTGACAGTGCGGCACTCCCTCAGCACTGACCCTCTGACAGTGCGGCACTCCCTCAGTACTGACCCTCTGACAGTGCGGCACTCCCTCAGTACTGACCCTCTGACAGTGCAGCACTCCCTCAGTACTGACCCTCTGACAGTGCGGCACTCCCTCAGCACTGACCCTCTGACAGTGTGGCACTCCCTCAGTACTGACCCTCTGACAGTGCGGCACTCCCTCAGTACTGACCCTCTGACAGTGCGGCACTCCCTCAGTACTGACCCTCTGACAGTGCGGCACTCCCTCAGTACTGACCCTCTGACAGTGCGGCACTCCCTCAGTACTGACCCTCTGACAGTGCGGCACTCCCTCAGTACTGACCCTCTGACAGTGCGGCACTCCCTCAGTACTGACCCTCTGACAGTGCGGCACTCCCTCAGTACTGACCCTCTGACAGTGCGGCACTCCCTCAGTACTGACCCTCTGACAGTGCGGCACTCCCTCAGTACTGACCCTCTGACAGTGCTGCACTCCCTCAGTACTGACCCTCTGACAGTGCTGCACTCCCTCAGTACTGACCCTCTGACAGTGCTGCACTCCCTCAGCACTGACCCTCTGACAGTGCAGCACTCCCTCAGTACTGACCCTCTGACAGTGCGGCACTCCCTCAGCGCTGACCCTCTGACAGTGCAGCACTCCCTCAGTACTGACCCTCTGACAGTGCGGCATTCCCTCAGTACTGACCATCTGACAGTGCGGCACTCCCTCAGCGCTGACCCTCTGACAGTGCGGCATTCCCTCAGTACTGACCCTCTGACAGTGCAGCACTCCCTCAGCGCTGACCTCTGACAGTGCGGCACTCCCTCAGTACTGACCCTCTGACAGTGCTGCACTCCCTCAGTACTGACCCTCTGACAGTGCGGCACTCCCTCAGTACTGACCCTCTGACAGTGCGGCACTCCCTCAGTACTGAACCTCTGACAGTGCAAAACTCCCTCAGTACTGACCCTCTGACAGTGCGGCACTCCCTCAGTACTGACCCTCTGACAGTGCGGCACTCCCTCAGCACTGACCCTCTGACAGTGCGGCACTCCCTCAGTACTGACCCTCTGACAGTGCGGCGCTCCCTCAGTACTGACCCTCTGACAGTGCAGCACTCCCTCAGCACTGACCCTCTGACAGTGCAGCACTCCCTCAGCACTGACCCTCTGACAGTGCGGCACTCCCTCAGCACTGACCCCCTGACAGTGCAGCACTCCCACAGTACTGACCCTCTGACAGTGCAGCACTCCCTCAGTACTGACCCTCTGACAGTGCGGCACTCCCTCAGTACTGACCCTCTGACAGTGCGGCACTCCCTCAGCACTGACCCTCTGACAGTGCGGCACTCCCTCAGTACTGACCCTCTGACAGTACGGCACTCCCTCAGCACTGACCCTCTGACAGTGCGGCACTCCCTCAGTACTGACCCTCCGACAGTGCATCACTCCCTCAGTACTGACCTTCCGACAGTGCAGCACTCACTCAGCACTGACCCTCCGACAGTGCGGCACTCTCTCAGTACTGACCCTCTGACAGTGCAGCACTCCCTCAGCACTGACCCTCTGACAGTGCGGCACACCCTCAGCACTGACCCTCTGACAGTGCAGCACTCCCTCAGTACTGACCCTCTGACAGTGCAGCACTCCCTCAGTACTGACCCTCTGACAGTGCGGCACTCCCTCAGTACTGACCCTCTGACAGTGAGGCACTCCCTCAGTACTGACCCTCTGACAGTGCGGCACTCCCTCAGTACTGACCCTCTGACAGTGCGGCACTCCCTCAGTACTGACCCTCTGACAGTGCGGCACTCCCTCAGTACTGACCCTCTAACAGTGCGGCACTCCCTCAGTACTGACCCTCTGACAGTGCAGCACTCCCTCAGCACTGACCCTCTGACAGTGCGGCACTCCCTCAGCACTGACCTTCTGACAGTGCGGCACTCCCTCAGTACTGACCCTCTGACAGTGCGGCACTCCCTCAGTACTGACCCTCTGACAGTGCAGCACTCCCTCAGTACTGACCCTCTGACAGTGCGGCACTCCCTCAGTACTGACCCTCTGACAGTGCGGCACTCCCTGAGTACTGACCCTCTGACAGTGCGGCACTCCCTCAGTACTGACCCTCTGACAGTGCGGCACTCCCTCAGTACTGACCCTCTGACAGTGCGGCACTCCCTCAGCACTGACCCTCTGACAGTGCGGCACTCCCTCAGTACTGACCCTCTGACAGTGCGGCACTCCCTCAGTACTGAACCTCTGACAGTGCGGCACTCCCTCAGGACTGACCCTCTGACAGTGCGGCACTCCCTCAGTACTGACTCTCTGACAGTGCGGCACTCCCTCAGGACTGACCCTCTGACAGTGCGGCACTCCCTCAGGACTGACCCTCTGACAGTGCGGCACTCCCTCAGGACTGACCCTCTGACAGTGCGGCACTCCCTCAGTACTGACCCTCTGACAGTGCGGCACTCCCTCAGTACTGACCCTCTGACAGTGCGGCACTCCCTCAGTACTGACCCTCTGACAGTGCGGCACTCCCTCAGTACTGACCCTCTGACAGTGCGGCACTCCCTCAGTACTGACCCTCTGACAGTGCGGCACTCCCTCAGTACTGACCCTCTGACAGTGCGGCACTCCCTCAGCACTGACCCTCTGACAGTGCGGCACTCCCTCAGTACTGACCCTCTGACAGTGCGGCACTCCCTCAGTACTGACTCTCTGACAATGCGGCACTCCCTCAGTACTGACCCTCTGACAGTGTGGCACTCCCTCAGCACTGACTCTCTGACAATGCGGCACTCCCTCAGTACTGACCCTCTGACAGTGCGGCACTCCCTCAGTACTGACCCTCTGACAGTGCGGCACACCCTCAGTACTGACCCTCTGACAGTGCGGCACTCCCTGAGTACTGACCCTCTGACAGTGCAGCACTCCCTCAGTACTGACCCTCTGACAATGCGGCACTCCCTCAGTACTGACCCTCTGACAGTGCAGCACTCCCTCAGCACTGACCTTCTGACAGTGCGGCACTCCCTCAGTACTGACCCTCTGACAGTGCGGCACTCCCTCAGTACTGACCCTCTGACAGTGCGGCACTCCCTCAGTACTGACCCTCTGACAGTGCGGCACTCCCTCAGTACTGACTCTCTGACAGTGCGGCACTCCCTCAGTACTGACCCTCTGACAGTGCGGCACTCCCTCAGTACTGACCCTCCGACAGTGCATCACTCCCTCAGTACTGACCTTCCGACAGTGCGGCACTCACTCAGTACTGACCCTCTGACAGTGCAGCACTCCCTCAGTACTGACCCTCCGACAGTGCGGCACTCTCTCAGTACTGACCCTCTGACAGTGCAGCACTCCCTCAGTACTGACCCTCTGACAGTGCGGCCCTCCCTCAGTACTGACCCTCTGACAGTGCGGCACTCCCTCAGCACTGACCCTCTGACAGTGCGGCACACCCTCAGCACTGACCCTCTGACAGTGCAGCACTCCCTCAGTACTGACCCTCTGACAGTGCAGCACTCCCTCAGTACTGACCCTCTGACAGTGCGGCACTCCCTCAGTACTGACCCCCTGACAGTGCGGCACTCCCTCAGTACTGACCCTCTGACAGTGCGGCACTCCCTCAGTACTGACCCTCTGACAGTGCGGCCCTCCCTCAGTACTGACCCTCTGACAGTGCGGCACTCCCTCAGCACTGACCCTCTGACAGTGCGGCGCTCCCTCAGTACTGACCCTCTGACAGTGCGGCACTCCCTCAGTACTGACCCTCTGACAGTGCAGCACTCCCTCAGTACTGACCCTCTGACAGTGCGGCACTCCCTCAGTACTGACCCCCTGACAGTGCGGCACTCCCTCAGTACTGACCCTCTGACAGTGCGGCACTCCCTCAGTACTGACCCTCTGACAGTGCGGCACTCCCTCAGTATTGACCCTCTGACAGTGCGGCACTCCCTCAGTACTGACCCTCTGACAGTGCGGCACTCCCTGAGTACTGACCCTCTGACAGTGCGGCACTCCCTCAGTACTGACCTTCTGACAGTGCGGCACTCCCTCAGTACTGACCCTCTGACAGTGCGGCACTCCCTCAGCACTGACCCTCTGACAGTGCGGCACTCCCTCAGTACTGACCCTCTGACAGTGCGGCACTCCCTCAGTACTGAACCTCTGACAGTGCGGCACTCCCTCAGGACTGACCCTCTGACAGTGCGGCACTCCCTCAGTACTGACTCTCTGACAGTGCGGCACTCCCTCAGGACTGACCCTCTGACAGTGCGGCACTCCCTCAGGACTGACCCTCTGACAGTGCGGCACTCCCTCAGGACTGACCCTCTGACAGTGCGGCACTCCCTCAGTACTGACCCTCTGACAGTGCGGCACTCCCTCAGTACTGACCCTCTGACAGTGCGGCACTCCCTCAGTACTGACCCTCTGACAGTGCGGCACTCCCTCAGCACTGACCCTCTGACAGTGCGGCACTCCCTCGGTACTGACCCTCTGACAGTGCGGCACTCCCTCAGTACTGAACCTCTGACAGTGCGGCACTCCCTCAGGACTGACCCTCTGACAGTGCGGCACTCCCTCAGGACTGACCCTCTGACAGTGCGGCACTCCCTGAGTACTGACCCTCTGACAGTGCGGCACTCCCTCAGCACTGACCCTCTGACAGTGCGGCACTCCCTCAGTACTGACCCTCTGACAGTGCGGCACTCCCTCAGTACTGACCCTCTGACAGTGCGGCACTCCCTCAGTACTGACCCTCTGACAGTGCGGCACTCCCTCAGCACTGACTCTCTGACAATGCGGCACTCCCTCAGTACTGACCCTCTGACAGTGCGGCACTCCCTCAGTACTGACCCTCTGACAGTGCGGCACTCCCTCAGTACTGACCCTCTGACAGTGCGGCACTCCCTGAGTACTGACCCTCTGACAGTGCGGCACTCCCTCAGTACTGACCCTCTGACAGTGCAGCACTCCCTCAGCACTGACCCTCTGACAGTGCGGCACTCCCTCAGTACTGACCCTCTGACAGTGCGGCACTCCCTCAGTACTGACTCTCTGACAGTGCGGCACTCCCTCAGTACTGACCCTCTGACAGTGCGGCACTCCCTCAGCACTGACCCTCTGACAGTGCGGCACTCCCTCAGCACTGACCCTCTGACAGTGCGGCACTCCCTCAGTACTGACCCTCTGACAGTGCGGCACTCCCTCAGTACTGACCCTCTGACAGTGCGGCACTCCCTCAGTACTGACCCTCTGACAGTGCGGCACTCCCTCAGTACTGACCCTCTGACAGTGCGGCACTCCCTCAGTACTGACCCTCTGACAGTGCGGCACTCCCTCAGCACTGACCCTCTGACAGTGCGGCACTCTCTCAGTACTGACCCTCTGACAGTGCGGCACTCCCTCAGCACTGACCCACTGACAGTGCGGCACTCCCTCAGCACTGACCCTCTGACAGTGCGGCACTCCCTCAGTACTGACCCTCTGACAGTGCGGCACTCCCTCAGTACTGACCCTCTGACAGTGCGGCACTCCCTCAGTACTGACCCTCTGACAGTGCGGCACTCCCTCAGTACTGACCCTCTGACAGTGCGGCACTCCCTCAGCACTGACCCACTGACAGTGCGGCACTCCCTCAGTACTGACCCTCTGACAGTGCGGCACTCCCTCAGTACTGACCCTCTGACAGTGCGGCACTCCCTCAGTACTGACCCTCTGACAGTGCGGCACTCCCTCAGTACTGACCCTCTGACAGTGCGGCACTCCCTCAGTACTGACCCTCTGACAGTGCGGCACTCCCTCAGTACTGACCCTCTGACAGTGCGGCGCTCCCTCAGTACTGACCCTCTGACAGTGCGGCACTCCCTCAGTACTGACCCTCTGACAGTGCGGCACTCCCTCAGTACTGACCCTCTGACAGTGCGGCACTCCCTCAGGACTGGCACCGGGGGGCAGTGTTGCCCTCGAAGCTGGAACCTCCCCCGCTGTGCTGTGACAGGGCCAAGTCGTGTTTGAGCGGAATGCACTCAATGTTTCTGGAACTTTCTCTGGCTTGTCAGAATGTGAAAGCGACGTTGGGAGGAACAGGCTGAACCAGCTTCTGACTGTCAACTGGTCTCAACCGACACAAACGTTATCTCTCGTTTCTCATGCGTGTCTCATCATCTCAGTCTGAAATTCCTGACGCCTGTGTGATGTGGGTTGCTCTGCGTGATTGTTTGGAACGAGAAGACGTAATTGACGTTGGCAGAGTCGATTCAAAGCAATCTCCAAGTTCCCTTTTTGTTTTTCTATCTCGGTGCGCTGCGACAGAGTGAGAACTTCCGCTCAGCTTGATGTTGAACAATGGGACCTGTCAGTCTGCCCGGTTAGTTTCACTTTCAACTTTGCCTGCATTGCGACGAGATATTCATCTTCTGAAAGCATTACTGGGGTTTGCAAAAAACACGAAGCTGTCACTGAAGAACCGGGGGCCACATTGAAAAGAGGAAGTGATTGCATCTCTGTTTGGACCAGCTCACCAACGGAAATGGCAGAACCCTTAAGAGTATTGATAGGCAGAGGGATCTGGGTGTACAGGTACACAGGTCACTGAAAGTGGCAACGCAGGTGGAGAAGGGAGTCAAGAAGGCATACGGCATGCTTGCCTTCATCGGCCGGGGCATTGAGTTTAAAAATTGGCAAGTCATGTTGCAGCTTTATAGAACCTTAGTTAGGCCGCACTTGGAATATAGTGTTCAATTCTGGTCGCCACACTACCAGAAGGATGTGGAGGCTTTGGAGAGGGTACAGAAAAGATTTACCAGGATGTTGCCTGGTATGGAGGGCATTAGATATGAGGAGAGGTTGGAGAAACTTGGTTTGTTCTCACTGGAGCGACGGAGGTTGAGGGGAGACCTGATAGAAGTCTACAGGATTATGAGAGGCATGGACAGAGTGGATAGTCAGAAGCTTTACCCCAGGGTGGAAGAGTCAATTACTAGGGGGCACAGGTTTAAGGTGCGAGGGGCAAGGTTTAAAGGAGATGTACGAGGCAGATTTTTTACACAGAGGGTGGTGGGTGCCTGGAACTCGCTGCCGGGGGAGGGAGTGGAAGCGGATACGGTAGTGAGTTTTAAGGGGTGTCTTGACAAATCCATGAATAGGATGGGAATAGAGGGATATGGTCCCCGGAAGGATAGGGGGTTTAGTTCAGTGGGGCAGCACGGTCGGTGCAGGATTGGAGGGCCGAAGTGCCTGTTCCTGTGCTGTAATTTTCTTTGTTCTTTGTTCTCTCTCTCTGTCTCTGCACTGCAGGGATTCTCTGATTCGATGACTCCCCCAAAGCCTGTCCACCATCCACAAGGACACAAGTCAGGAGTGGGATGGAATACTCTCCACTCTTGCCTGGATCAGTGCGGCTCCCAACAACACTCGAGAAGCTCAACACCATCCAGGACAAAGCAGCCCCCGCTCGATCGACACGCTAACCCCCACCTTCAACACTCACTCCCTCCACCACCGACACACAGAGGCAGCCGTGTGTACCATCTACAAGATGCACTGCAGCGACTCACCAAGGCTCCTTCAACAGCACCTTCCAAACCCACCACCTCTACCAACGAGAAGGACAAGGGCAGCAGACACATGGGGAACACCCCCACCTGCCAGCTCCCCCTCCGAGCCCCACACACACCATCCTTACCAATCCACTCATCAATCCAGGCGAATGCTTCCCGATGACCCACAAGGAGAATATCTCGGATATTCTAAGAAAAATAGAACAGAACAGCACGGGGTTAGATACAGAGTAAAACTCCCTCTGCACTGTCCCCATCAAACACACCCAGCACAGGTACAGCACGGGGTCAGATACAGAGTAAAGCTCCCTCTACACTGTCCCCATCAAACACTCCCAGGACAGGTACAGCACGGGGTTAGATACAGTGTAAAGCTCCCTCGACATTGTCCCCATCAAACACTCCCAGGACAGGTACAGCACGGGGTTAGATACAGAGTAAAGCTCCCTCTACATTGTCCCCATCAAACACTCCCAGGACAGGGACAGCACGGGGTTAGATACATAGTAAAGCTCCCTCTACACTGTCCCCATCAAACACTCCCAGGACAGGTACAGCACGGGGTTAGATACAGAGTAAAGCTCCCTCCACACTGTCCCAATCAAACACTCCCAGGACAGGTACAGCATGGGGTTAGATACAGAGTAAAGCTCTCTCCACACTGTCCCCATCAAACACTCCCAGGACAGGTACAGCACGGGTTAGATACAGTGTAAAGCTCCCTCTACACTGTCCCCCATCAAACACTCCCAGGACAGGTACAGCACGGGGTTAGATCCAGAGTAAAGCTCCCTCTACACTGTCCCCACCAAACATTCCCAGGACAGGTACAGCACGGGGTTAGATCCAGAGTAAAGCTCCCTCTACACTGTCCCCATCAAACACGCCCAGGACAGGTACAGCACGGGGTTAGATACAGAGTAAAGCTCCCTCTACACTGTCCCCATCAAACACTCCCAGGACAGGTACAGCACGGGGTTAGATACAGAGTAAAGCTCCCTCTACACTGTCCCCCATCAAACACGCCCAGGACAGGTACAGCACGGGGTTAGATACAGAGTAAAGCTCCCTCTGCACTGTCCCCAGCAAACACTCCCAGGACAGGTACAGCACGGGGTTAGATACAGAGTAAAGCTCCCTCTACACTGTCCCCCATCAAACACGCCCAGGACAGGTACAGCACGGGGTTAGATACAGAGTAAAGCTCCCTCCACACTGTCCCCATCAAACACTCCCAGGACAGGTACAGCACGGGGTTAGATACAGAGTAAAGCTCCCTCTACACTGTCCCCATCAAACACTCCCAGGACAGGTACAGCACGGGGTTAGATACAGAGTAAAGCTCCCTCTACACTGTCCCCATCAAACACTCCCAGGACAGGTACAGCACGGGGTTAGATACAGAGTAAAGCTCCCTCTACACTGTCCCCATCAAACACTCCCAGGACAGGGACAGCACAGGGTTAGATACAGAGTAAAGCTCCCTCTACACTGTCCCCCATCAAACACTCCCAGGACAGGTACAGCACGGGGTTAGATACAGAGTAAAGCTCCCTCCGCACTTGAAATGTACCTCTGCTGTTTACCTCGATCCTGTTTCTGTGGAAGCGACTCACACATTCTCCCCACTCCCCGTGGGAGCGAGTCCCACATTCTCCCCCACTCCCCGTGAGAGCGAGTCCCACATTCTCCCCACTCCCCGTGGGAGCGAGTCCCACATTCTCCATACTCCCCGTGGGAGTTAGTCCCACATTTTCCCCACTCCCCGTGGGAGTGAGTCCCACATTCTCCATACTCCCCGTGGGAGTGAGTCCCACATTCTCCCCACTCCCCGTGGGAGTGAGTCCCACATTCTCCCCACTCCCCGTGGGAGTGAGTCCCACATTCTCCCCACTCCCCGTGGGAGTGAGTCCCACATTCTCCCCACTCCCCGTGGGAGTGAGTCCCACATTCTCCCCACTCCCCGTGGCAGCGAATCCCACATTCTCCCCACTCCCCGTGGGAGCGAATCCCACATTCTCCGCACCCTCTGGGTGAAGACGTTTCCCGTCTATTCTGCTTCCTGACTGGATTGATGAGTGACTGTCTCGCCTCGATGTGCGCCCCTCGATCTGGTCTCACCTCCAAGCGGAAACACCTCTCTGTCGACCCGATCAAAGTGCCTATTCTTATCTGAGAGACCTTGATGAGATCTCCCCCTCAGCCTGTTGAGTCTTTCCGGATGGTTCTGCCTCACCTTGTGGACTAACTGTTCCACTCTGCTCTGTAATCCATACATCTCAAATTTCACCATCACCAGTTTGTAGGAACACATCACGGGTTTGCTGGTGTCCCTCCAGCTGTCCGTCAGAGGCCCTCGACCTGTCCTCACTGAGCGGAAGATTCTGGGGTCCTGCGTACAGAGGAAGAAGGTTAACTGTGTGTTCCCCTGCTCCATTGCCAACAAGCACTCCGGTTCACCATCACAGAACATAGAACATTACAGCGCAGTACAGGCCCTTCGGCCCTCGATGTTGCGCCGACCAGTGGAACCAATCTAAAGCCCCTCTAATCTACACTATTCCAATATCATCCATATGTTTATCCAATAACCACTTGAACGCTCTCAACGTTGACGAATCCACCACTGCTGCAGGCAGGGCATTCCACGCCCTCACTACTCTCTGAGTAAAGAACCTACCTCTAACATCTGTCCTATATCTCTCACCCCTCAATTTAAAGCTATGTCCCCTCGTGCTAGCCAACACCATCCAAGGAAAAAGGCTCTCACTATCCACCCTATCTAATCCTCTGATCATCTTGTATGCCTCTATTAAGTCACTTCTTAACCTTCTTCTCTCTAACGAAAACAACCTCAAGCCCCTCAGCCTTTCCTCATACGATTTTCCCACCATACCAGGCAACATCCTGGTAAATCTCCTCTGCACCCTTTCCAACACTTTCCACATCTTTCCTATAATACGGTGACCAGAACTGGACGCAAGACTCCAAATGCGGCCACACCAGAGTTTTGTACAGTTGCAGCATGACCTCCTGGCTCCAAAACTCAATCCCTCTACCAATAAAAGCTAACACACCGTACGCCTTCTTAACAACCCTATCAACCTGGGTGCCAACTTTCAGGGATCTATGCACATGGACACCCAGATCCCTCTGTTCATCCACACTACCAAGTATCTTACCATTAGCCCAGTAATCTGTATTCCTGTTACTCCTTCCAAAGTGAATCACCTCACACTTTTCCGCATTAAACTCCATTTGCCACCTCTCAGCCCAGCTCTGCAGCTTATCTATGTCCCTCTGTAACCTGCCACTTCCCTCCACACTGTCTACAACTCCACCGACTTTAGTGTCATCCGCAAATTTACTAATCCATCCTTCCACGCCCTCATCCAAGTCATTAATAAAAATGACAAACAGCAGTGGCCCCAAAACAGATCCTTGCGGTACACCACTAGTAACTGAACTCCAGGATGAATATTTCCCATCAACCACCACCCTCTGTTTTCTTACAGCTAGCCAATTCCTGATCCAAACCACTAAATCACCCTCAATCCCATGTGTCCGTATTTTCTGCAAAAGCTTACCATGGGGAACCTTATCAAACGCTTTGCTGAAATCCATATACACCACATCAACCGCTTTACCCTCATCCACCTCTTTGGTCACCTTCTCAAAGAACTCAATAAGGTTTGTGAGGCACGACCTACCCTTCACAAAACCGTGCTGACTATCCCTAATCAAATTATTCCTTTCCAGGTGATTATAAATCCTATCTCTTATAATCCTTTCCAATACTTTGCCCACAACAGAAGTAAGGCTCACCGGTCTATAATTACCAGGGTTGTCTCTACTCCCCTTCTTGAACAAGGGGACAACATTTGCTATCCTCCAGTCTTCTGGCACTGTTCCTGTAGACAATGACGACACAAAGATCAAAGCCAAAGGCTCTGCAATCTCCTCTCTAGCCTCCCAGAGAATCCTAGGACAAATCCCATCCGGCCCAGGGGACTTATCTATTTTTACCCTTTCCAGAATTGCTAACACCTCCTCCTCATGAACATCAATCCCATCCAGTCCAACAGCCTCCATCTCAGTACTCCCCTCGACAACACTGTCCCTCTCCAGTGTGAATACCGATGAAAAATATTCATTTAGTGCCTCTCCTATCTCTTCAGACTCCACGCACAACTTCCCACTCCTGTCCTTGACTGACCCTAATCTTACCCTAGTCATTCTTTTACTCCTGACATACCTATAGAAAGCTTTAGGGTTTTCCTTGATCCTACCTGCCAAAGACTTCTCATGTCCCCTCCTGGCTCTTCTTAACTCTTTCTTTAGGTCCTTCCTGGCTAACTTGTAACTCTCAAGCGCCCTAACTGAGCCTTCACGTCTCATCTTAACATAAGTCTCCTTCTTCCTCTTCACAAGAGATTCAACTTCTTTAGTGAACCACGGTTCCCTCACATGTCTGCTTCCTCCCTGCCTGACAGGTACATATTTATCAAGGACGCGTAGTAGCTGTTCCTTGAACAAGCTCCACATTACAATTGTGCCCATCCCCTGCAGTTTCCTTCCCCAACCTATGCCAGCTAAATCTCGCCTAATCGCATCATAATTTCCTTTCCCCCAGCTATAACTCTTGCCCTGCGGTATATACCTATCCTTTTCCATTGCTAAGGTAAACGTAATCGAATTGTGGTCACTGTCACCAAAGTGCTCACCTACCTCCAAATCTAACACCTGGCCTGGTTCATTACCCAGTACCAAATCCAATGTGGCCTCGCCTCTTGTTGGTCTATCTACATACTGCGTCAGGAAGCCTTCCTGCACACACTGGACAAAAACCGACCCCTCTAAAGTACTCGAACTATAGATTTTCCAGTCAATATTTGTAAAGTTAAAGTCCCCCAGTACAACGACCCTGCTACTTTCGCTCCTATCCAGAATCATCTTTGCAATCTTTTCCTCTACATCTCTGGAACTTTTCGGAGGTCTATAAAAAAACTCCAACAGGGTGACCTCTCCTTTCCTGTTTCTAACCTCAGCCCAAACTACCTCAGTCGACGAGTCCTCATCAAATGTCCTTTCTGCCATCGTAATACTGTCCTTGACTAACAATGCCACACCTCCCCCTCTTTTACCACCTTCCCTGCACTTACTGAAACATCTAAACCCCGGAACCTGCAACAACCATTCCTGTCCCTGCTCTATCCATGTCTCCGAAATGGCCACAACATCGAAGTCCCAGGTACCAACCCATGTTGCAAGTTCACCCACCTTATTCCGGATGCTTCTGGCGTTGAAGTAGACACACTTCAAACCACCTTCCTGCCTGCCAGTACACTCCTGCGACACTGAAACCTTATCCATGACCTCACTCCTCTCAACCTCCTGTACACTGGAGCTACAATTCAGGTACCCATCCCCCTGCTGAATTAGTTTAAATTCTCCCGAAGAGCATTAGCAAATTTCCCCCCCAGGATATTGGTACCCCTCTGGTTCAGGTGCAGACCATCCTGTTTGTAGAGGTCCCACCTACCCCAGAAAGAGCCCCAATTGTCCAGGTATCTGAATCCCTCCCTCCTGCACCATCGGGTTAGGAGTTAGGGCTGAGGGTTAAAGGTTAGAGGTTAGTGTTCATGTTCAAGTGTCAGGGTTAAGGTAAAGGGTCATGGGTTAGGGTTAGAGTTCGAGTTAAGCTCAGGGTTAAATGGGGTGAGGGGTTAGGAAGGGTTATGAGGAGAGAGAGAGTTGTGAGAATGATGGGGTTGTTGTGGAGAGGGCTAGCACGGGGTGAATGGGCTGAAATGCCTTTGGCTCAGGCCCCCTGGTCTGTGTGTGTGTGGGGACGGAGTGATGTCCACTTACCTCAGCTGCTTTGTAGCATCGTTCGGGGTACGGGTCAGAGAGAATATCGATACAACAAACATCTTCCACTGGAGTCGCCACTCCGTCAAATACCTGACCCACAAACAGAGACACAGTCAGCTTCTCCCTCCCAATGCCCCCCCACCCCCCCCTGTCCCTCTCACCCCACCCCCACCCCCCCTGTCCCTCTCACCCCACCCCCACCCCCCCCGTCCCTCTCCCCCACCTCCCCCCCCCTGTCCCTCTCACCCCACCCCCACCCCCCCCGTCCCTCTCACCCCACCCCCACCCCCCCTGTCCCTCTCACCCCACCCCCACCCCCCCCTGTCCCTCTCACCCCACCCCCACCCCCCCTGTCCCTCTCACCCCACCCCCACCCCCCCCGTCCCTCTCCCCCACCTCCCCCCCCCTGTCCCTCTCACCCCACCCCCACCCCCCCCTGTCCCTCTCACCCCACCCCCACCCCCCCTGTCCCTCTCACCCCACCCCCACCCCCCCTGTCCCTCTCACCCCACCCCCACCCCCCCCGTCCCTCTCCCCCACCTCCCCCCCCCTGTCCCTCTCACCCCACCCCCACCCCCCCCGTCCCTCTCCCCCACCTCCCCCCCCCCTGTCCCTCTCACCCCACCCCCACCCCCCCTGTCCCTCTCCCCCACCTCCCCCCCCCCTGTCCCTCTCACCCCACCCCCACCCCCCCTGTCCCTCTCCCCCACCCCCACCCCCCCGTCCCTCTCCCCCACCTCCCCCCCCCTGTCCCTCTCACCCCACCCCCGCCCGCCCCGTCCCTCTCCCCCACCCCCCCCTGTCCCTCTCACCCCACCCCCACCCCCCCCGTCCCACTCACCCCACCCCCACCCCCCCTGTCCCTCTCACCCCACCCCCCCCGTCCCTCTCCCCCACCTCCCCCCCCCCTGTCCCTCTCACCCCACCCCCGCCCCCCCTGTCCCTCTCACCCCACCCCCACCCCCCCTGTCCCTCTCACCCCACCCCCACCCTCCCTGTCCCTCTCACCCCACCCCCACCCCCCCCCCGTCCCTCTCCCCCACCTCCCCCCCCCTGTCCCTCTCACCCCACCCCCGCCCGCCCCGTCCCTCTCCCCCACCTCCCCCCCACTGTACCTCTCACCCCACCCCCGCCCCCCCTGTCCCTCTCCCCCAACTCCCCCCCATTTCACTCAGACCCCGGGCAGCCTGTCCCCCTATCGGAGGGAGGGGGGATTAACCCCCTCACCCACCTCCCCCCCATTTACACTCAGACCCCGGGCAGCCTGTCCCCCTATCGGAGGGAGGGGGGATTAACCCCCTCACCCACCCCCCCCATTTACACTCAGACACCGGGCAGCCTGTCCCCTATCGGAGGGAGGGGGGGACGGGGGATTAACCGTATCCGCCTCGACAACTTACATTATAATTGGATCCATTGTTATCCTCAAACCGTGTTTCGATTCGGATGGAGAACTTGGGGAGGAAGGAGCACTGCGGATGTGTGAATGAGAGACTGTGTTAATTCAGGAAAAGGCACAAGGTATTCTGACAATGTGACAGCAATCAGCTGGGAAAGGGATGTGTTTAATACTCACTGTGTATTCTGCAGAGTCAGCAAACCCAGACCGAGCGACAGAGACAGAGAGAGACAGAGAGAGAGACAGAGAGAGACTGTCAACAAAGCAAACACCTCCCCGTCTCCCTCAATCCCACCCTCTCCCCGTCTCCCTCAATCCCCACCCTCTCCCCATCTCCCCCAATCCCCACCCTCTCCCCGTCTCCCCCAATCCCCACCCTCTCCCCCAATCCCCACCCTCTCCCCGTCTCCCTCAACCCCCACCCTCTCCCCATCTCCCCCAATCCCCACCCTCTCCCCGTCTCCCTCAATCCCCACCCTCTCCCCGTCTCCCCCAATCCCCACCCTCTCCCCATCTCCCTCAATCCCCACCCTCTCCCCGTCTCCCTCAATCCCCACCCTCTCCCCGTCTCCCTCAATCACCACCCTCTCCCCGTCTCCCCCAATCCCCACCCACTCCCCGTCTCCCCCAAACCCCACTCTCTCCCCGTCTCCCCCAATCCCCCACCCTCTCCCCGTCTCCCCCAATCCCCACCCTCTCCCCGTCTCCCTCAATCCCCACCCTCTCCCTCAATCCCCACCCTCTCCCCGTCTCCCTCAATCCCCACCCTCTCCCTCAATCCCCACCCTCTCCCCGTCTCCCTCAATCCCCACCCTCTCCCCGTCTCCCCCAATCCCCACCCTCTCCCCGTCTCCCTCAATCCCCACCCTCTCCCTCAATACCACCCTCTCCCCGTCTCCCTCAATCCCACCCTCTCCCCATCTCACTCAATCCCCACCCTCTCCCCGTCTCCCCCAATCCCCACCCACTCCCCGTCTCCCTCAATCCCCACCCTCTCCCCGTCTCCCCCAATCCCCACCCACTCCCCGTCTCCCCCAATCCCCACCCTCTCCCCGTCTCCCTCAATCCCTACCCTCTCCCCGTCTCCCCCAATCCCCACCCTCTCCCCGTCTCCCTCAACCCCCACCCTCTCCCCGTCTCCCCCAATCCCCACTCTCTCCCCGTCTCACTCAATCCCCCACCCTCTCCCCGTCTCCCTCAATCCCCACCCTCTCCCCGTCTCCCTCAATCCCCACCTTCTCCCCCAATCCCACCCTCTCCCCGTCTCCCCCAATCCCCACCCTCTCCCCGTCTCCCTCAATCCCCACCCTCTCCCCGTCTCCCCCAATCTCCACCCTCTCCCCGTCTCACTCAATCCCCACCCTCTCACCGTCTCCCCCAATCCCCAACCTCTCCCCGTCTCCCTCAATCCCCACCCTCTCCCCGTCTCCCTCAATCCCCACCCTCTCCCCGTCTCCCTCAATCTCAACCCTCTCCCTCAATCCCACCCTCTCCCCGTCTCGCTCAATCCCACCCTCTCCCCGTCTCCCTCAATCCCACCCTCTCCCCGTCTCCCTCAATCCCCCCCCTCTCCCCGTCTCCCCCAATCCCCACCCTCTCCCTGTCTCCCCCAATCCCCACCCTCTCCCCGTCTCCCCCAATCCCCACCCTCTCCCCGTCTCCCCCAATCCCCACCCTCTCCCCGTCTCCCTCAATCCCACCCTCTCCCCGT
>NW_027592536.1:0-51644 GCF_964213995.1 Mustelus asterias | reverse complement strand
GGTAGAGGGAGGGGAGGCGGAGGGAGGGGAGGTAGAGGGAGAGGAGATAGAGGGAGGGGAGGTGCAGGCAGAGGAAGTGGAGGGAGAGGAGGTAGAGGGAGGGGAGGCGGGGCGAGAGGAGATGGAGGCAGGGGAGGTGGAGGGAGCAGAGGCAGAGGGAACGGAGCTGGAGGGAGAGGAGGCGGAGGGAGCAGACGTGGAGGTAGGAGAGTTGAGGGAGAGGAGGTGGATGGGGGGAGGCGGATGGAGAGGAGGTGGAAGGAGCGGAGGCAGAGGGAGGGGAGGTGGAGGGAAGGGGTGGAAGGAGAGGAGGTGGAGGGAGGGGAGGCAGAGGGAGGGGAGATAGAGGGAGGGGAGATAGAGGGAGGGGAGGCAGAGCTGGAGGTGGAGGGAGAGGGGGTGGAGGGAGGGGAGATGGAGGAAGGAGAGGTGGAGGGAGGGGAGGTGGAGGGAGGGGAGGTGGAGGGAGAGGAAGTGGAGGGAGGGGAGGCAGAGCTGGAGGTGGAGGGAGAGGGGGTGGAGGGAGGGGAGATGGAGGAAGGAGAGGTGGAGGGAGGGGAGGTGGAGGGAGGGGAGGTGGAGGGAGGGAGGGGAGGTGGAGGGAGAGGAAGTGGAGGGAGGGGAGGCAGAGGGAGGGGATGGAGGGAGGGGGTGGAGGGAGGGGATGGAGGGAGGGGGGTGGAGGGAGGGGGTGGAGGGAGAGGAAGTGGAGGGAGAGGAGGTGGAGGGAGGGGGTGGAGGGAGAGGAAGTGGAGGGAGAGGAGGTGGAGGGAGGGGGTGGAGGGAGAGGAAGTGGAGGGAGGGGAGGCAGAGGGAGGGGATGGAGGGAGGGGATGGAGGGAGGGGATGGAGGGAGGGGATGGAGGGAGGGGTGGAGGGAGGGGTGGAGGGAGGGGATGGAGGGAGGGGGTGGAGGGAGGGGGTGGAGGGAGAGGAGGTGGAGGGAGAGGAGGTGGAGGGAGGGGAGGCAGAGGGAGGGGATGGAGGGAGGGGTGGAGGGAGGGGTGGAGGGAGGGAATGGAGGGAGGGGGTGGAGGGAGGGGGTGGAGGGAGAGGAGGTGGAGGGAGAGGAGGTGGAGGGAGGGGGTGGAGGGAGGGGAGGTGGAGGGAGGGGCGGAGGGAGGGGGTAGAGGGAGAGGAAGTGGAGGGAGAGGAGGTGGAGGGAGGGGGTGGAGGGAGAGGAGGTGGAGGGAGGGGGTGGAGGGAGGGGATGGAGGGAGGGGGTGGAGGGAGGGGATGGAGGGAGGGAAGGTGGAGGGAGGGGGTGGAGGGAGGGGATGGAAGGAGGGGGTGGAGGGAGGGGATGGAGGGAGGGGGAGGAGGGAGAGGAGGTGGAGGGAGGGGGTGGAGGGAGGGGGTGGAGGGAGGGGGTGGAGGGAGAGGAAGTGGAGGGAGGGGGTGGAGGGAGGGGATGGAGGGAGGGGGTGGAGGGAGGGGGTGGAGGGAGAGGAGGTGGAGGGAAGGGAGCGAGGTGGAGGGAGGGGAATAGGAAGCGAGGTGGGCAGTGGGACGATGGGGGCTCACACTGTGTATTCCAGGACAGAAACAGAGAGGTCTGATTGGAAAGATCATCACCCTGAGTTGGGAATTGGTGTGTGGAAGTGTGACGGAAAGAGGAAACAGCACATTCCCTATTGGATAGAAGATTATACAGTGGGGAGAATTCCCCCCAATCCAACCACATTGTTGACCTGTTATCGTCAGTCTGTCATTGCTGGATGACATCACGAGGACTGACCTCACCCAGAGAATGGGATGCACTCGGACTGAATGAAGAATCTGATCTGGAGGATTAGAAACATACAAGCTGGGAGCAGGAGGAGGCCATTCGGCCCTTCGAGCTGCTCCACCATTCATCTTGATCATGACTGACCATCGAATTCAATATCCTGATCCCCACTTCCCCCCATATCCCTTGATCTCTTTAACCCCAAGAGCGATATCTAATTTCTTCAAATCAGACAATGTTTTGGCCTGAACTATTGTTCTGGTTGGGTGAATGGTCTTGTGTTGTTGGGATCAGGGTGTGGCTGTGCTGATAACCAATAACTAACACCAGAGGCGGCCACTGATACGACATCATTTCCTGGAGATAGCCAATGGGATGCTTACCCTGTTTACCGGGGAGCCCTGGGTCACCTGGAGTTCCCTTCACCCCCTCAATCCCGGAGTCTCCCGGTTGTCCACGTTTACCAGGTAGCCCAGGAATACCTGACAATCCTGAAATGGAACACATGGGGTTAATGTCGGACCGTCAAGAAACATGGACACTCTCCATTTCACACACGGCAGTGAGAGATTACTGACCTTTGAACCCCTGTTGACCAATCCCACCCTTGCGACCTGGATGTCCTGGAATGTTGATCGTGTCCCCTTCATCACCTGTGGGGAGGGGCGGGAAGAGGAGATGGGGAGGGGGATGGGGGTGGGGGATGGGCAGGAGAAGGGGCAGAGGGAGAGGTGGAGGGTGGGCGGCAGGGGGTGGGGTGGAATGGGGGAGGAGCAGGGCAGAACATTGCTGAGTTAGTATAGAATCATAGAATCATAGTATAGAAGGAGGCCATTTGGCCTGCACCGACAACAATCACTTTCCCAACCCTATCCCCGCAACCCCACGTATTTCGACTCCTAATACCCCCTGACACTAGGGTCAATTTAGCATGGCCAATCAATCTAACCCGCACATCTTTGGAGTGTGGGTGGAAATCGGAGCACCCGGAGGAAACCCACGCAGACAGAGAGAAGGACTCACACTTCATAGTGGAGTGATGTGGGACAGGGTTACAACACTCTCCGACTGTACTCATTTATTCCCAACTCATCTTCAATCTGTCCCCAGGTTCACACAGAAAAACAAGGGGAGGCCATTCAGCCCCTCAAATCTGATTCAGCATGACATCATGAATAATCTAACGCCAACCTTCTCTCCTGAGTTACGGAAAATGTGACTATCCTCTGACTCAACAAATATCCATCAATCAGAGTCCTGTAATTTTTACCTGGCCTTTCACCTCAGCAGCGCTTTGGGGGCCCGTGCCCTGATGAAAGGTCACTGAAAGGTGAACTCTGTTTCTCTCTCTCCATGGTGAGTATTACCAGCTCTTTCAGAGCTCCCTCTCTGTGTGAGCAAATGGTTCCCGACATTCCCCCAGACAGCCTGGCTCCTTGTTCTGGATTCCCCCACTCTCCCTAGTCCCCTACCAGGGGAAATCGTTTCTCGCTATCGACCCTATCGAATTCTTCATCCATCTTAAACACACGAGTAAGGCCACCCATTAATCTCTCTTGTCACATTTGTGACGTTAGTTGACCTTTAAGAGATTTATTTTAAAATCATTCTCTCACAGCCTCAGCTGTGTGAGTTGCAGAGTTGGATGGAGAGGATGTTTTTTAATTGCGATGTCAATAGATTCAAAAGGCTTTGTTTGCTTTAACTCTGGGTTGTTTTACAATCCTGCATTGTTCGGGAGACTGTCATGTGTTTTTGGATAGTTTTTTTTCCTTTCCAGTGAGTTTAAGGTTTCATTTTCTGCTTGGCTGCAGTTAGAGTTGAGTTTTAGAAGGGACAGCAAACTGGAAAGAAGTGTTTCTCTCTCTCTCTCTCTGTTGTTTTGGAAATTCTGCTGATGATCTGAAAGCAAGGTCTTGCCTTTCTGAAAGGGGAGGCGGGGGGCCGGGGGGGGGGGGGGGGGGGTGGGGGGCGGGCGGGAGGCGGGGGGGGGAGCGGGAGGCAGGGGGCCGGGGGGGGGAGGCGGGTGGCGGGGGGCCGGGGGGGAGGGAGGCGGGGGAGGGGAGGTGGGAGGCGGGGGGCCGGGGGGGAGGCGGGAGGCGGGGGGCTGGGGGCGGGGGGGGGAGGCGGGAGGCGGGGGGCCGGGGGGGCGGGAGGCGGGGGGGGAGCGGGAGGCGGGAGGGGAGGTGGGAGGTGGGGGGCCGGGGGGGGGGCGGCGGGAGGCGGGGGGAGCGGGAGGCGGGAGGTGGGGGGGAGCGGGAGCGGGAGGGGAGCGGGAGGCGGGGGGCGGGGGGGGAGGCGGGGGGCGGGGGGTGAGGGGGGCGGGATCTGCTGTTGGTGGCTTACCCAGAGTCCCGGGTGTTTTGTGAAGCTGTTCTGACTTCAAACTGTTCCGAGTCTATCCAGAGGGCGGCACGGTAGCACAGTGGTTAGCACTGCTGCTTCACAGCTCCAGGGACCTGGGTTCGATTCCCGGCTTGGGTCACTGCCTGTGTGGAGTTTGCACATTCTCCTTGTGTCTGCGTGGGTTTCCTCCGGGTGCTCCGGTTTCCTCCCACAGTCCAAAGAATGTGCGGGTTAGGGTGGATTGGCCATGCTAAAATTGCCCTTAGTGTCCTGGGATGCGTAGGTTAGAGGGATTAATGGGTAAATATGTGGGGGTAGGGCCTGGGTGGGATTGTGGTCGGTGCAGACTCGATGGGCCGAATGGCCTCTTTCTGTGCTGTAGGGTTTCTAAGAAGATTCTAAGAGAACTGCAAACTTCATCCAAAGGACTCAAGTCCAGTATCACGTGAGCATTAGTCTTTGTTGTGTTAAAACTGTGAAAATGGTCTTTTGTCTCCAGGATGGGTTTGATTGGACCACATTAGATATATTTGTTAAAGGTCACACATTATAATGGTTTTGTTTCTTGTATGTAATTGATAAGAGTTATTGCTAATTTTCTTCATATACATGTGAACTATATTCTTAAATAAACTTTGTTTGATAAAAGCTCCCTCGTGGGTCACTTGAATCAGACCTGAAGTGAAACATCTCATGCTTATCTGAGCCAAATTCAAGATGCAAAACTTATGATTCAGGCAGGTTTGATAAAACACTCCAGAGTTGCTAACCTGAACTACAACACACTCAAAACCCAACAATGAGAGATCCCAAAATTGATTGAAGAATGTAACTCACGTTGTTCAGAGGAACCAGATTCTAAATCTGCCACATGGTTTGTTTTCACTCACCTTTTATCCCAGGGAAGCCAGGATACCTGGAACTCCGCGCCAGCCCTGTTTCCCAGACACACCCTGTAATAAAATAGCCAGAATTAGCAGAGTCAGAGCTGCATTTCCATAGCGCCAGTCACATCACCCCATGTCCATTCATTCTGCAGCCAATGAATTACTTTTAGAAATACAATACCTAGACCAGGAAAACAGTAAACAATTTGCACACAGCAATCTCACACTAACAGCAATGTCAAATGCAGCACTCCCTCAGTACTGACCCTCTGACAGTGCGGCACTCCCTCAGTACTGACCCTCTGACAGTGCAGCACTCCCTCAGTACTGACCCTCTGACAGTGCAGCACTCCCTCAGTACTGACCCTCTGACAGTGCAGCACTCCCTCAGTACAGACCCTCTGACAGTGCAGCACTCCCTCAGTACAGACCCCCTGACAGTGCAGCGCTCCCTTAGCACTGACCCTCTGACAGTGCAGCACTCCCTCAGTACAGACCCTCTGACAGTGCGGCACTCCCTCAGTACTGACCCTCTGACAGTGCGGCGCTCCCTCAGTACTGACCCTCTGACAGTGCAGCACTCCCTCAGTACTGACCCTCTGACAGTGCAGCACTCCCTCAGCACTGACCCTCTGACAGTGCAGCACTCCCTCAGTACAGACCCCCTGACAGTGCGGCACTCCCTCAGTACTGACCCTCTGACAGTGCGGCACTCCCTCAGTACAGACCCTCTGACAGTGCAGCACTCCCTCAGTACTGACCCTCTGACAGTGCAGCACTCCCTCAGTACTGACCCTCTGACAGTGCGGCACTCCCTCAGTGCTGACCCTCTGACAGTGCAGCAGTCCCTCAGTCCTGACCCTCTGACAGTGCGGCACTCCTTCAGTACTGACCCTCTGACAGTGCAGCAGTCCCTCAGTCCTGACCCTCTGACAGCGCGGCACTCCCTCAGTACTGACCCTCTGACAGTGCAGCACTCCCTCAGTACTGACCCACTAACAGTGCGGCACTTCCTCAGTACTGACCCACTAACAGTGCGGCACTCCCTCAGTACTGACCCACTAACAGTGCGGCACTCCCTCAGTACTGACCCACTAACAGTGCAGCAGTCCCTCAGTACTGACCCTCTGACAGTGCGGCACTCCCTCAGTACTGACCCACTAACAGTGCGGCACTCCCTCAGTACTGACCCACTAACAGTGCGGCACTCCCTCAGTACTGACCCTCTGAAAGTGCGGCACTCCCTCAGTACTGACCCTCTGACAGTGCGGCACTCCCTCAGTACTGACCCTCTGACAGTGCGGCGCTCCCTCAGTACTGACCCTCTGACAGTGCAGCACTCCCTCAGTACTGACCCTCTGACAGTGCAGCACTCCCTCAGCACTGACCCTCTGACAGTGCAGCACTCCCTCAGTACAGACCCCCTGACAGTGCGGCACTCCCTCAGTACTGACCCTCTGACAGTGCGGCACTCCCTCAGTACAGACCCTCTGACAGTGCAGCACTCCCTCAGTACTGACCCTCTGACAGTGCAGCACTCCCTCAGTACTGACCCTCTGACAGTGCGGCACTCCCTCAGTGCTGACCCTCTGACAGTGCAGCAGTCCCTCAGTCCTGACCCTCTGACAGTGCGGCACTCCTTCAGTACTGACCCTCTGACAGTGCAGCAGTCCCTCAGTCCTGACCCTCTGACAGCGCGGCACTCCCTCAGTACTGACCCTCTGACAGTGCAGCACTCCCTCAGTACTGACCCACTAACAGTGCGACACTTCCTCAGTACTGACCCACTAACAGTGCGGCACTCCCTCAGTACTGACCCACTAACAGTGCGGCACTCCCTCAGTACTGACCCACTAACAGTGCAGCAGTCCCTCAGTACTGACCCTCTGACAGTGCGGCACTCCCTCAGTACTGACCCACTAACAGTGCGGCACTCCCTCAGTACTGACCCACTAACAGTGCGGCACTCCCTCAGTACTGACCCTCTGAAAGTGCGGCACTCCCTCAGTACTGACCCTCTGACAGTGCAGCACTCCCTCAGTACTGACCCTATGACAGTGCAGCACTCCCTCAGTACTGACCCTATGACAGTGCAGCACTCCCTCAGTACTGACCCTCTGACAGTGCGGCACTCCCTCAGCACTGACCCTCTGACAGTGCGGCACTCCCTCAGTACTGACCCTCTGACAGTGCGGCACTCCCTCAGTAGTGACCCTCTGACAGTGCAGCACTCCCTCAGCACTGACCCTCTGACAGTGCGGCACTCCCTCAGTACTGACTCTCTGACATTGCGGCACTCCCTCAGCACTGACCCTCTGACAGCGCAGCACTCCCTCAGTACTGACCCTCTGACAGTGCGGCACTCCCTCAGTACTGACCCTCTGACAGTGCAGCACTCCCTCAGTACTGACCCTCTGACAGTGCGGCACTCCCTCAGTACTGACCCTCTGACAGTGCGGCACTCCCTCAGTACTGAACCTCTGACAGTGCGGCACTCCCTCAGTACTGACCCTCTGACAGTGCGGCACTCCCTCAGTACTGACCCTCTGACAGTGCGGCACTCCCTCAGTACTGAACCTCTGACAGTGCGGCACTCCCTCAGTACTGAACCTCTGACAGTGCGGCACTCCCTCAGTACTGACCCTCTGACAGTGCGGCACTCCCTCAGTACTGACCCTATGACAGTGCAGCACTCCCTCAGTACTGACCCTCTGACAGTGCGGCACTCCCTCAGCACTGACCCTCTGACAGTGCGGCACTCCCTCAGTACTGACCCTCTGACAGTGCGGCACTCCCTCAGTACTGACCCTCTGACAGTGCAGCACTCCCTCAGCACTGACCCTCTGACAGTGCGGCACTCCCTCAGTACTGACTCTCTGACATTGCGGCACTCCCTCAGCACTGACCCTCTGACAGCGCAGCACTCCCTCAGTACTGACCCTCTGACAGTGCGGCACTCCCTCAGTACTGACCCTCTGACAGTGCAGCACTCCCTCAGTACTGACCCTCTGACAGTGCGGCACTCCCTCAGTACTGACCCTCTGACAGTGCGGCACTCCCTCAGTACTGAACCTCTGACAGTGCGGCACTCCCTCAGTACTGACCCTCTGACAGTGCGGCACTCCCTCAGTACTGAACCTCTGACAGTGCGGCACTCCCTCAGTACTGAACCTCTGACAGTGCGGCACTCCCTCAGTACTGACCCTCTGACAGTGCGGCACTCCCTCAGTACTGACTCTGACAGTGCGACACTCCCTCAGTACTGACCCTCTGACAGTGCGGCACTCCCTCAGCACTGACCCTCTGACAGTGCGGCACTCCCTCAGCACTGACCCTCTGACAGTGCGGCACTCCCTCAGCACTGACCCTCTGACAGCGCAGCACTCCCTCAGTACTGACCCTCTGACAGTGCGGCACTCCCTCAGTACTGACCCTCTGACAGTGCAGCACTCCCTCAGTACTGACCCTCTGACAGTGCGGCACTCCCTCAGTACTGACCCTCTGACAGTGCGGCACTCCCTCAGTACTGAACCTCTGACAGTGCGGCACTCCCTCAGTACTGACCCTCTGACAGTGCGGCACTCCCTCAGTACTGACCCTCTGACAGTGCGGCACTCCCTCAGTACTGAACCTCTGACAGTGCGGCACTCCCTCAGTACTGAACCTCTGACAGTGCGGCACTCCCTCAGTACTGACCCTCTGACAGTGCGGCACTCCCTCAGTACTGACCCTATGACAGTGCGGCACTCCCTCAGTACTGACCCTCTGACAGTGCGGCACTCCCTCAGTACTGACCCTCTGACAGTGCAGCACTCCCTCAGCACTGACCCTCTGACAGTGCGGCACTCCCTCAGTACTGACTCTCTGACATTGCGGCACTCCCTCAGCACTGACCCTCTGACAGCGCAGCACTCCCTCAGTACTGACCCTCTGACAGTGCGGCACTCCCTCAGTACTGACCCTCTGACAGTGCAGCACTCCCTCAGTACTGACCCTCTGACAGTGCGGCACTCCCTCAGTACTGACCCTCTGACAGTGCGGCACTCCCTCAGCACTGACCCTCTGACAGTGCGGCACTCCCTCAGCACTGACCCTCTGACAGTGCGGCACTCCCTCAGTACTGACCCTCTGACAGTGCGGCACTCCCTCAGTACTGCACTGGAAGTGTCGGCTGGAGTTTGGAATGATGTTCTCTTGACTGGGACCTGGAGCCCCAGCCTTTGGGGTGGGTTTGGGGAATGTCAGCCTGTCAGGATGGCTTCATGCGTCAGGTAGATTCCGCTCAGTGCCGGCAATGGGATCAATCTGGAGAAATGGACATTTTCCCTCAAACTCACCTTTTCTCCAGGCATCCCCGGGAACCCACTAATCCCTGGAGGTCCGGCTGTTCCCGGCTTTCCTTTGCTTCCGGGTTCTCCTGGCTCTCCCAGTGATCCTTCAACACCTTTCTGTTGCCCTGGAAATCCAGGAGGACCTGGATGTCCGAGATTTCCTGGGTATCCCGGCATTCCCTTTGTCCCTGATCCAAACAGACAACGGAGACATCACTCAGCCGGATAGTCCCTTAACTCAGAGATAAAGCAACAACCTGCATTTATATAGCACCTACAACTTGGTGACACATTTCATCACGCTTCACAAAAGCATAAATTATACAGAATTTGACCAAAATCTTGCGGGGGTAGGAGGGGGGAGAAGATGGGGCGAGGAGGGGGGAGGAGGTTGGGGGGGGGGAAAGGAGGGGGAGGAGGGAGGAGGGGGAGGAAGTGGGAGGGGGGAGGGGGAGGTGGTGAGAGAGAGGGGGGGAAGGGGAGGGGGGGGGAGGGGGAAAGTGGGAGAGGGAAAGGGGGAGGGGAGGGGGAAGGGGGAGGGGTAGGGGGAGGGGTGGGGGGAAGGGGGAGGGGAAGGGGGAAGGGGGCACGGGAGGGGGAGAGGGGAGGGGAAGGGGAGAGAGGGAGGGGAGGGGGAGAGAGGGAGTGGGAGGGGGAGAGGGGGCGAGAGGGAGGGGGAGAGGGGGAGGGGGCGAGAGGGAGGGGGAGAGGGGGAGGGGAAGAGAGGGAGGGGGAGAGGGGGAGGGGAAGGGGAAGGGGGAGGGGGGGGGAGGGGGAGGGGGGAGGTAGAGGGGGAGGGGGGAAGGGGGAGGGGGAGGGGGAGGGGGGAAGGGGGTGCAAGGACACTGAGGGGGTTAGTCTCAACGGTAGGAATTTTAAGCTTAAGGGGTTGTTGTTCTGGGAGCCAATCAGCAAGCGTCAGGTGTTTATGTGAGGTTGCCATGGCTTCATCTCGAGGTAACCCGTGTCCGAGGCTCATTCCTCTGTGCGCCCTGTTCATTTTGGAGGATATAATAATGAATGAATTGATTATTCGAATTGAGTGTGAGGAGCGAGGCCGAGGGGGGAGTTGAAGATTTGCACTCTGTTCCGGAAGAAAAGTTCATTAAAACAATCTCAGCAGTTTTAAACAACAATCATTTTCCTAATTAGCTGGAAAAAAGTCCCTGAGGTTGAGGCAGCCGGATTGGTCTTTCAATCAGTCACAAAGTAACAATCAGTTTCCAAGGGGGGCAGGGTGGGCCTGGGTAAGATGCTCTTTCGAAGAGCCAGTGCAGACTGGATGGGCCAAATGGCCTCCTTCTCCACTGTAAGGATTCTGTGGTTCAATCCCTGCAAATTTCTCCTTTTCGGGCAAAGGGCTTCCAGCGCCCTCTCAGGGAGTGTCCTCCAGATCACAACAACTCGCTGTCAAAGAAATTCCCATTTCCACCCAAAGCTGGAGATGTTTTAGTTAAACAGCGGCGCGGGCTGGGTGAACACTGGACAATGTGGACAGCATTCAGCTTTGTTCCAAACTTCAGAGGCAATGGGCACAAAACCAAACAACAGCAACAATGATCAAATTTCACATTCCAGACATACTGTACCTCTGGGACCGACAAATCCAATTCCGCCGGGATTCCCATCATTTCCCTTGTCTCCCTTCACTCTCCCCAGCATGATATACCCAATCGATGGTGCTGGGCCTGGAGGGCCCGTCGCTCCCCGGTCACCTGTGATTATCAATAAAACATTGTCACTCTGCAACAACCTGTCAATGGCACAAAACCTCAGGAAGGGATGTCAACATCTTGCAGTGTCCACCGTACAGAGCAGGACATTGGGTGAGTTTAGTTTCTTTAGCGTGTACTGATAAGAAATGTATTTATATCATGTTTCTTATGAGGGGTATGTTTAAAATTCAGCTTCAGTTTACCTGGTGCCAATCTGTCTGCAAACCAGGTCGCTCCAAGCTGAGAATGCAGGAGAATAATTGATTCTAGATAGTGGGGTGTTTGTTTTCACCTGAGCGAATGTGCTTTTGTTTCTTCCCCGAGGGTTTCAAAATAGGGTTGAATTCAAATGATTGACAGGAGACAGAGTCATGTGAAGGGGTGGAGCTCAGCTTGCAGGGCAAAACAGTTTAGTTTCTGCTTGATCCTGAAAGAAGCAAGAGGTGTTTTTCTCTCTCTCTCTTTGGAGGCTTCTGTTTGAGTGTCAGAAGAGGGATGTCTCTCGGTATATCTCTCCAAAAGTGTTCAAAGGCATGAGGATCGGTAGCCCACATACCAGCACGTAAGCCGGTGAGCTGCTCACTGATTGAGAAGAGGAGCTTCAGTCTACAAGAAGAATATTGCTTAAATTAGAACTAACAGAGATAAGTTAGCAGTTAAGAATTGTATCTTGTCATGTTTAAGTATTCCAGTTTGTACAAGTTAATTGATTTTGTTAAACTGTGTTGTTAACTAAAGTTTGTTTGAATAAAAGCTTCCTAGTGGTTATATAGAATCACCCTGGAGTGAAACATCTTATCCTCACACTAACGCCAAAATCAAAAATAGTTGGGGTCTCGGCTAACTTCAGAATACACCTCGGAGTTTCTTGGTCCCTGACAAGTATGTGACACAATGTGACTGTACGACCTTGGGCCAAAGCTGTGGAAGGGACTGTCACTGACAAATGGACATCTCCAGACACAACAGAGGATGTTCAATCCAGATGTAACAGACACACTGGGCACAGTCTATCATCCCCATGAAAGACAGATGTCATCGCTTGGCTCTGCTCCTACAGCACATCAATTACATCCGTGTATAACGTATTTCAAATCTTTCATTCTGCTCTCGGTAACCCCTCTCCACATCCTCTCCCCCAAAACCTCTCAGGCTCCTTCCAAAGCTCCAGTTTGGATCCAATGCTCACTCTTCCCTCTATCCGTGTCTGGCCTAAGAAAACCTCTTTGTTTTGATTTAGTCGTGGAGATCAACATGACATTCGAATAGATTCCAGACACAAGTCGCTGTATGAATTGATTCGTATCAGGGTAGTGACGGAGGTGTGGATTATACAGCGGCCTGCGTGTGTGGATAAAGAGGTATATGTTAATGTACTGAATGAGTGAAGTGGAGGCTCAGGATTCCGGGAATGTGGATCAGGGACCTTGATATCCATTGAATGGGAAATGGGAAATGCCATAATCTGTTGGAGTTCCAGAGTTTGGGAGAGTTCTCTACAGGATGGCTGGTCCTGAATTATAACTCGGATTCAGACAAAAAAGCTTCAAAAACCCAATAGATTGAATTGTGCAGAATTTAAGCAAGAACCTTTGATCCTGAACTTTGCAAAATGTTGTTTTAAGGTGAGATTGCCATCAGTTAAAGATCTCTGTTTAATAAACAAGAGAGCAGAACTCTCTGTCTGGGCACAGTCGATATTCGCTGCTGCTGTACACAATGGAGGGGGTTAAAATTAGCCTTCAACGTCTTTACAAAGAACAAAGAACAGTACAGCACAGGAAACAGGCCCTTCGGCCCTCCAAGCCTGTGCCGCTCCTTGGTCCAACTAGACCAATCGTTTGTATCCCTCCATTCCCAGACTGCTCATGTGATTATCCAGGTAAGTCTTAAACGATGTCAGCGTGCCTGCCTCCACCACCCTACTTGGCAGCGCATTCCAAGCCCCCACCACCCTCTGTGTAAAAAACGTCCCTCTGATGTCTGAGTTATACTTCGCCCCTCTCACCTTGAGCCCGTGACCCCTCGTGATCGTCACCTCCGACCTAGGAAAAAGCTTCCCACCGTTCACCCTATCTATCCCCTTCATAATTTTGTACACCTCTATTAGGTCTCCCCTCATTCTCCGTCTTTCCAGGGAGAACAAGCCCAGTTTACCCAATCTCTCCTCATAGCTAAGACCCTCCATACCAGGCAACATCCTGGTAAACCTTCTCTGCACTCTCTCTAAAGCCTCCACATCCTTCTGGTAGTGCGGTGACCAGAACTGGACGCAGTACTCCAAATGTGGCCTAACCAGCGTTCTATACAGCTGCAACATCAGACTCCAGCTTTTATACTCCATACCCCGTCCTATAAAGGCAAGCATACCATATGCCTTCTTCACCACCTTCTCCACCTGTGCTGCCACCTTCAAGGATTTGTGGACTTGCACACCTAGGTCCCTCTGTGTTTCTATACTCTTGATGGCTCTGCCATTTATTGTATAACTCCCCCCTACATTAGTTCTTCCAAAATGCATCACTTCGCATTTATCCGGATTAAATTCCATCTGCCATTTCTCCGCCCAATTTTCCAGCCTTTCTATACCCTGCTGCATTGCCCGACAATGTTCATCGCTATCCGCAAGTCCAGCCATCTTCGTGTCATCCGCAAACTTGCTGATAACACCAGTTACACCTTCTTCCAAATCATTTATATATATCACAAATAGCAGAGGTCCCAGTACAGAGCCCTGCGGAACACCACTGGTCACAGACCTCCAGCCGGAAAAAGACCCTTCGACTGCTACCCTCTGTCTCCTGTGGCCAAGCCAGTTTTCTACCCATCTAGCCACCTCTCCTTGTATCCCATGAGCCTTAACCTTCTTAACCAACCTGCCATGAGGGACTTTGTCAAATGCCTTACTGAAATTCATATAGACGACATCCACGGCCCTTCCTTCGTCAACCGTTTTTGTCACTTCCTCAAAAAACTCCACCAAATTTGCAAGGCACGACCTCCCTCTTACAAAACCATGCTGTCTGTCACTAATGAGATTGTTCCGTTCTAAATGCGCATACATCCTGTCTCTAAGAATCCTCTCCAACAACTTTCCTACCACGGACGTCAAGCTCACTGGCTTATAATTACCCGAGTTATCCCTGCTACCTTCTTAAATAACGATACCACATTCGCTATCCTCCAATCCTCAGGGACCTCACCTGTGTCCAATGAAGAATCAAAGATTTCAGTCAGAGGCCCAGCAATTTCACCTCTCGTCTCCCTGAGCAGTCGAGGATAGATGCCATCAGGCCCTGGGGATTTGTCAGTTTTAATGTTACCTAAAAAACCTAACACTTCCTCCCTTGTAATGGAGATTCTCTCTAACAGGTCAACACCTCCCTCTGAGACACTCCCAGTCAACAAGTCTCTCTCCTTTGTGAATACCGATGCAAAGTATTCATTTAGGATCTCCCCTATTCCCTTGGGTTCTAAGCATAATTCCCCTCCTTTGTCCCTGAGAGGTCCGACTTTTTCCCTGACAACTCTTTTGTCCCTAACATATGAATAAAATGCCTTAGGATTCGCCTTAATCCTGCCAAGAACATTTCGTGACCTCTTTTTGCCCTTCTAACTTCCCGTTTGAGTTCTTTCCTACTCTCTCTGTATTCCTCCAGAGCTCCATCTGTTTTCAGTTGCCTGGACCTAACGTACGCCTCTCTTTTCTTTTTGATCAGATCCTCAATTTCCCCAATTTCCCAGCTCTCGAATCCTACCTTTCCTAGCCTTCCTTTTTTACAGGCACATGCCTATCCTGCAGCCTTATCAATAGTTCCTTAAAAGACTCCCACATGCCAGACGTGGACTTACCCCCGAACAGCCTCTCCCAACCAACATCCACCAATTCCTGCCTAATCCGGCTATAGTTAGCCTTCCCCCAATTTAGCACCCTGCCCGTAGGACAGCACTCATCCTTGTCCATTACTATCCTAAAGTTAACAGAGTTGTGGTCACTATTTGCCACATGTTCCCCTACCGAAACTTTGACGACCTGACCGGGCTCATTTCCCAGAACTAGGTCCAGTATAGCCCCCTCTCTAGTCGGGCTATCTACATACTGTTCCAAAGAACCTTCCAGTACGCATTTTACAAATTCTTCCCCGTCCAGACCCCCAGCCCTAAGCACTTTCCAGTCTATACCAGGGAAATTGAAGTCTCCCACTACAACAACCCTATTTTTTCTACACATATCCAGAATCTCCTGACATATCCGTTCCTCCACTTCCCGTGGGCTGTTGGGTGGCCTGTAGTACACCCCCAGCATAGTGATTGCACCTTTCCTGTTTCTGAGCTCCATCCACAGTGACTCGTTACATGACCCCTCTAAATTGTCCACCCTCTGCACCGCGGTAATATGCTCCTTAACTAATATCGCTACTCCCCCACCTTTTTTAGCCCCTCCTCTGTCTCGCCTAAAACACTTATACCCCGGAATATTCAGCTGCCAGTCCTGTCCCTCTTTTAACCATGTCTCCGTCACCGCAACCACATCCAAATTCCGCGTAAGCATTAAGGCCCTAAGTTTGTCTGTCTTACCTGTTACGCTCCTCGCATTGAAGCAGATGCACTCCAGACCTCCAGGCCCACTCAGGTCATCCTCCTCCAGAGTGCTCCTCTTCTTAGCTAGCCTTGCCCTGGCCCCCAGCTCAACCCCAGCCTCAGTACTTACTGACCTCCTGTTTTAATCCCCACCCCCCTGCCACACTAGTTTAAACCCTGCCGAAACACTCTTGCAAAACTCCCAGCCAGGATATTTGTGCCTTTCCAGTTAAGGTGTAACCCATCCTTTCCGTACAGGTGCCATCCTCTCTTGAAGACTTCCCAATGATCTATGAATTGGAAACCCTCCCTCTTGCACCAGTCCTTTAGCCACGCGTTCAATTGTAGAATCTCCCTGTTCCTGGCCTCACTAGCACTAGGCACTGCGGGCAGTCCAGAGATTGCTACCCTGGAGGCCTTATCTTTTAGCCTAGCACCTATCTCCCTGAATTGCTCTCGCATGACCCCCCTGCTCTTTCTACCTACGTCATTTTCACCAATGTGTACAATTACATCTGTTTGATTACCTTCCCTTTTTAATATGCTTCCTACCCTCTCGGAGACATCCAGTACCCCGGCACCAGGGAGGCAGACTACTATCCTGGAGTCTCGTTCGCGCCCGCAGAACCGTCTGTCCGTGCCTCTAACCATCACATACCCCACCACTATTTGTCTCCTAATCCCCTTCTTTCCCTTCTGGGCCTCTGAGCCTGTCTCTGTGCAGGCGATCTGGTCCTCGTGGCTTACCCCTGGAGGGTCATCCCCCTCCACAGAATCCAAAACAATATACCTATTTTGGAGGGCAACCACAGGGGATCTCTCCACTGACTGCTCACTCCCTTCCCCTCTCCCATCTGTTGCCCAGCCCTTACTATTATGGGAGACTGCCACTGGGGTACTTTCTGGTACATCACCCTTATGACTTTTACCCTTCCTAACTGTGACCCACTTGTCTTCCTTCTGAGGCCCCGGAGTGACTACCTGCTTATAACTTCTATCTATTATTTTCTCCTTTTCCCTGACTAAACTGAGGTCATCGAGCCGCAGCTCCAGCTCCCTTACACGGTCCCTCAGGAGTTGCAGTTCCATGCATCTGGCACAGATATGGACCTCCGGGAGGCAAGTCGTCTCCAGGAACTCCCACATCCCACACCGAATGCAGCAAACTGGCCTCCCACTCATACCTGCCATTTCCTTTATAGTTTTGGAAAAAAACAACAACAACCTTCCTTGCCTCCGCCTGTTTTCCCCAGAGCCCTGTGAGCCAAAGCCCTTATAGCTCTCACTCTGCTCCCTGCTCACTCCACTGCCCGCTCCCGACGCTGCCCGCTGGATAGTGCGGCCTGCTTTTAAACCTCCCGCGCGCTGAAGAAAAAACAAATTTACCTCCCAGGTCACCCCGCGTCCGGCCTACTTCCAGTTTTCCATTAAAGTTAGTAACAAAGAAACCCCCGTGAAAAAGTAAGTAATAAAAGTCGATCTCTTACCCTTTTCACTCTAGCCTCAAATGGCTCCTCTCTCTCTTGGGTTTACTGGGTTTTAATTGGGGTGGGATTATTCTTTTTTTATGAAGGAATTACCACACAAACTAACTCGGAATATGGATCACTCACCTTTGACCCCTCTCCTGCCAGTCTGACCCTTGATTCCTGTAATTCCCGGCAATCCCGAATCCCCCTTCAAGCCTGTGATGCCGTATCGCCCTTTCACTCCCTTCACTCCAGGAAATCCTGCCATTCCCGGTGAACCCTTCACACCTAATAGAATAAAAACGCAATCACATCTCAGCGAAAGACTCCAGCAGGAACTGACACCAGATTGACATCATTCACACCACTGGCATATCATTAATAACAGACAGATCTCGAGGTAAAAATATGGCAGCTCTCGGATTCATCCTCATAATGTAATACCCCAGTGTGGGGTGTGGGGATGGGGGGCTATAGTGTAAATACCCCAGTGTGGGGCGTGGGGATGGGGGGCTATAGTGTAAATACCCCAGTGTGGGATGGGGCTCTAGTGTAAATACCCCAGTGTGGGGCGTGGGACAGGGCTATAGTGTAAATACCCCAGTGTGGGGTGTGGGATGGGGGGGCTATAGTGTAAATACCCCAGTGTGGGGCGTGGGATGGGGGCTATAGTGTAAATACCCCAGTGTGGGGTGTGGGATGGGGGCTATAGTGTAAATACCCCAGTATGGGGTGTGGGATGGGGGCTATAGTGTAAATACCCCAGTGTGGGGTGTGGGATGGGGGCTATAGTGTAAATACCCCAGTGTGGGGTGTGGGGATGGGGGGCTATAGTGTAAATACCCCAGTATGGGGTGTGGGATGGGGGCTATAGTGTAAATACCCCAGTGTGGGGCGCGGGATGGGGGCTATAGTGTAAATACCCCAGTGTGGGGTGTGGGATGGGGGCTATAGTGTAAATATCCCAGTGTGGGGCGTGGGATGGGGGCTATAGTGTAAATACCCCAGTGTGGGGTATGGAATGGGGGCTATAGTGTAAATACTCCAGTGTGGGGTATGGGGATGGGGGGCTATAGTGTAAATACCCCAGTGTGGGGTGTGGGATGGGGGGGCTATAGTGTAAATACCCCAGTGTGGGGTGTGGGATGGGGGGGCTATAGTGTAAATACCCCAGTGTGGGGCGCGGGATGGGGGCTATAGTGTAAATACCCCAGTGTGGGGCGTGGGGATGGGGGGCTATAGTGTAAATACCCCAGTGTGGGGCGCGGGATGGGGGCTATAGTGTAAATACCCCAGTGTGGGGATGGGGGGCTATAGTGTAAATACCCCAGTGTGGGGTATGGGGATGTGGGGGGCTATAGTGTAAATACCCCAGTGTGGGGTGTGGGGATGGGGGGCTATAGTGTAAATACCCCAGTGTGGGGTGTGGGATGGGGGGCTATAGTGTAAATACCCCAGTGTGGGGTATGGGGATGGGAGGCTATAGTGTAAATACCCCAGTGTGGGGTATGGGATGGGGGCTATAGTGTAAATACCCCAGTGTGGGGTATGGGGATGGGAGGCTATAGTGTAAATACCCCACTGTGGGGTATGGGGATGGGAGGCTATAGTGTAAATACCCCGGTGTGGAACTGGGAAACCCTCCAGCAAGAAACATTTATCAGTTTTGTACCTAAGTCTCGGAAGTGTAAAGAGAATAGCTGTGACGTTATAAGCTGCAGTTTTTAGTTTGTTCGCTTCTCATGCTGAAGGGATTTTGCTGTAAACAGCAGGGTTTTGGTGAATATACATTTTTTTCCAAAGGTTCAGGAAGAGCAGGACATTACTGGACCTCCTCAATCATTCCCCGTCACTGAGTGACGACAGGATGATAAGATTCTTCACACACAATCCGCACTCACTGTGTCCAATGGTGAACTGGGAGACCTGGGTGCACATGAAGCTAGTAGAATAATTGTCTAACTTCGCTGCTTGCTACTTAATAAATCTTTCCAGAAATTCCATCACTGTCCAGTCTCTTCTTACCTGACTGGTTACATCTTCCAAACCCACCATCGCTACCAAGTGGAAGGACAGGAACAGCCGATACCTGGGAACACTACCCCCTGCAAATATATCGCCGTTCCTTCACTGTCCCTGGGTCAAAATCCTGGAGCTCCCTCCCTAACAGCACTGTGGCTGTACCTACACCACACGGACTGCAGCGGTTCAGGAAGACAGCTCACCACCACCTTTCAAAGGGCAGTTAGGGTTGGCCAGCGACACCCACATCCCAGGAAAGAATAAAAAGTCTCAAAAGGACAAGTTAATATTGAGTGAGTAATGACTCACAGAGTTCGAGTTTAAACCCCAGCCAAAAACTACCAATAATCTCTGGAAACTTTACACTTCAATGCACGGATGGATTTTAGAAGAAAGATGAATTCTGGGTGAACAGACAACCTGCTTCAGACATTTCCCATTATCACCTTACCCTTTAGACCATCGAGTCCTGGCAGCCCATCCATCCCAAAAGAGCCAGGAGATCCAGGGAATCCTGGATCTCCAAATGGACCCTGGACACCGGGAATTCCCGGCAAACCTTTCATTCCAGCTGGGCCTGGAGGACCTCGGTCACCATGATCCCCCTGAAAGCCACGAGAGCCTGAAACCAAAGAAAGCATCATTACTGAGGGGAAGCGGGGGAGAGGAGGGGGAGGCGAACAGGAGGGAGAGGAGGGGAAGGGAGAACATAGAACATAGAACATAGAACATTACAGCGCAGAACAGGCCCTTCGGCCCACGATGTTGCACCGACCAGTTAAAAAAAAAAACTGTGACCCTCCAACCTAAACCAATTTCTTTTCGTCCATGAACCTATCTACGGATCTCTTAAACGCCCCCAAACTAGGCGCATTTACTACTGATGCTGGCAGGGCATTCCAATCCCTCACCACCCTCTGGGTAAAGAACCTACCCCTGACATCGGTTCTATAACTACCCCCCCTCAATTTAAAGCCATGCCCCCTCGTGCTGGATTTCTCCATCAGAGGAAAAAGGCTATCACTATCCACCCTATCTAAACCTCTAATCATCTTATATGTTTCAATAAGATCCCCTCTTAGCCGCCGCCTTTCCAGCGAAAACAATCCCAAATCCCTCAGCCTCTCCTCATAGGATCTCCCCTCCATACCAGGCAACATCCTGGTAAACCTCCTCTGCACCCTCTCCAAAGCCTCCACATCCTTCCTGTAATGTGGGGACCAGAACTGCACACAGTACTCCAAGTGCGGCCGCACCAGAGTTGTGTACAGTTGCAACATAACGCTACGACTCCTAAATTCAATCCCCCTACCAATAAACGCCAAGACACCATATGCCTTCTTAACAACCTTATCTACTTGATTCCCAACTTTCAGGGATCTATGCACACATACACCTAGATCCCTCTGCTCCTCCACACTATTCAAAGTCCTCCCGTTAGCCCTATACTCAACAGAGGGGGAGGGGGAGGAGGGGGAGAAGGAGGAGGGACGGGAGAGGAGGAGGGAGAAGAGGAGGGAGAAGAGGAGGGAGAAGAGTAGGAAGGAAAGAAAGAAGGAGAGGAGGGAGAGGAGGGGGATGGACAGGGGGAGGAGGAAGAAGAGGGACAGGAGGGAGAGGAGGGAGAGGGGGGATGGGGAGGAGGGGGGATGGGGATGAGGGGGGGATGGGGAGGAGGAGGGAGAGGGGGGATGGGGAGGAGGGAGGGGGAGGAGGGAGAGGGGAGGATGGGGAGGAGGGAGAGGGGGGATGGGGAGGAGGGAGAGGGGGGATAGGGAGAGGGGGATGGGGAGGAGGGAGAGGGGGATGGGGAGGAGGGAGAGGGGGTTGGGGAGGAGGGAGAGGGGGATGGGGAGGAGGGAGAGGGGGGAATGGGGAGGAGGGGGGATGGGGAGGAGGGAGAGGGGGGATGGGGAGGAGGGAGAGGGGGGATGGGAAGAGGGAGAGGGGGGGATGGGGAGGAGGGGGGATGGGGAGGAGGGGGAGGGGGGATGGGGAGGAGGGAGAGGGGGGATGGGGAGGAGGGAGGGGGGAATGGGGAGGAGGGGGGATGGGGAGGAGGGAGAGGGGGGATGGGGAGGAGGGAGAGGGGGATGGGGAGGAGGGAGAGGGGGGATGGGGAGGAGGGAGAGGGGGGATGGGGAGGAGGGAGAGGGGTAAGGGGGGAGAGGGGGGATGGGGAGGAGGGGGGGATGGGGAGGGGGGAGAGGGGGGGATGGGGAGGAGGGAGAGGGGGGGATGGGGAGGGAGGGAGAGGGGGGATGGGGAGGAGGGAGAGGGGGATGGGGAGGAGGGAGGGGGGATGGGGAGGAGGGGGAGGGGGGATGGGGAGGAGGGAGAAGGTGGATGGGGAGGAGGGAGAGGGGGATGGGGAGGAGGGAGAGGGGGGATGGGGAGGAGGGAGAGGGGGGGATGGGGAGGAGGAGACGGTATTAAATTAACAAAAACATGTTTGTGCAGAGATGAATGGCAGGTTCGAAGATTGGAAAGAATAATGAGGAATGAACGAGAGTATGAGAGAAAGCTAGCCAGTTTCGATACAGATTTAAATAAGAATGGAGTTCACGCGGTGAGTGCTGGTCCCACAGAAAATGTGTCGGCAAAATTGGTAATGGAAAATAAGGGGATGGTGGATGAATTGAACAGGTGTTTTGCATCGGTCTTTACTATAGCGATATGAGTAACGTTCCAGAAATAGCTGTACCTCAGGAAATGGAAAGGAGGGAGAAATTCAGAAAAATGACAGTCACCAGGGAAGTGGTACTGAGCAAATTGTTGGGGCTGCGGGTGGACAAATCCCCGGGTCCAGATGGACTTCACCCTGGGAACTTGAAAGAAGTGTCTAGTGAGACAGTTGGTGCATTGGTTTAAACTTTCCAAAATTCCCAGGATTCGGGGAAGGTTCCATTAGATTGGAAAATAGTAAATATAATTCCTGCATTCAAAACAGGAGGGAGAGAAAATGCAGGAAATGACAGGGCAGTTCGACTAACATCTGTCGCAGGGAAAATGTTAGAAGTTAATATTAAAGATGTTCCAGCAGGGCACTTGGAAAAGTTCAAGGCAATCAGGCACAGTCAACATGGTTTTGTGAAAGGGAAATCATGTTTCGCACGGTGGCACGGTGGTTAGCACTGCTGCCTCACAGCGCCAGGGACCCGGGTTCAATTCCGGCCTCGGGTCACCCTCTGTCTGGAGTTTGCATGTTCTCCCCATGCCTGTGTGGGTTTCCTCCGAGTGCTCTGGTTTCCTCCCACACTCAAAAGATGTGCGGGTTAGGTGGATTGACCATGCTAAATTGACCCTTGGTGTCAGGGGGGTTAGCAGGGTAAATACATGGGGTCATGGGGACAGGGGCTGGGTGGGATTGTTGTCGGTGCAGGCTTGATGGGCCGAATGGCCTCCTTCTGCACTGTAGGGATTCTATGATTCTATTCTAATTTACTGGGGTTCTTTGAAGGAGACAGATGTGCTGTTGTTACAGGGGAACCGGTGGATGTATTGTACTTAGATTTCCAGAAGGCATTTGATAAGCAGTCACATCAGAGGTTATTGTGGAAAATAAAAGCTCATGGTGTAGGGAGTTACATATTGTAACAGGTTGAAGATTGGTTCGGTAACAGGGAACAGAGAAATGGGACATTTATGTAATGAGTGCAGTGTCACAAGGATCGGTGCTGGGCCTCAACTGTTTACCATTTATATCAATGACTTCGATGAAGGAACTGAGGGTATCGATGCTACATTTGCTAATGACACAAAGATAGGAAAATAAATTGTGAAGGGGACGTAAGGAGGCTACAAAGGGATTCTGACAGGCAAAGTGAGTGGACAAAGATCTGGCAGGTGGAGTATAATGTGGGAAAATGATTTTTAAAAATAAGGGTCATTTATTTAAGACAGAGATGAGTACAAATCTGTTCCCTCTCGGACGGGTGAGTCTCTGGAACTCCCTTCCTCAAAAGGCAGTGGGAGCAGAGAGTTTGAATACTTTAAGGTCGAGTGAGATAGATTCTTGATAACCGAGGGGGTGAAAGGTTCTCAGGGGGAGGGGCAACGTGGGGTTGAGGTCACAGTCAGATCAGCCAATGATTATATTGAAATGCTGAGCAGGCTCGATGGGCCAAGTGGCCTCCTCCTGCTCCTGATTGGTTTGTTGGTATGGTCCAACCTGGTGCCTTGTTAACTCTTGGAAGATCAGGCAGGGGGATCTCTGATGCTCGAGACACACAAGGCGATGGACAATGTCGAGTGTGGCCTGTCTGAGGAATAATACTCTCCCTTCTCAATGCCTGCAGTTTGACAATTCAAACAAAGCTAATTCCCACCACCGAACCGCTATTACACAGGATGAACATTTTAGAAATCATTGGAGAACGATCTGGAGAGAACGTATTATACACAATGGCAGCACAGAGAATTCAAATTCAGTTCATTAAAACGAATCAGGAAGTTACCATAAAACAACCAGAAACTCAACTCCAACTGGCCTGATGTCCACTACCCGAAGGTGCCACCTAGTGCTGCAATCGAGGAACAGCAACTCGCCAGAGTCTCACAAAGTGTTCAATAATCCAAACACTTGTGAGGCTGTGGAACTGAGATCGAGGAAAAGGGGAAACTCTCGGCATCGCAGAGTCTGACAATGGAGTATGTTTGAAAAATGGTCACAATCGTAACAGGAAAACAGCAGTTATTTCACACACAGCAAACTGCCAGCACGGACAGAGAAAACATTCACACTCACTCACTGTTCACACTCACTCGCTGTTCACACTCACTCGCTGTTCACACTCACTCGCTGTTCACACTCACTCGCTGTTCACACTCACTCGCTGTTCACACTCACTCGCTGTTCACACTCACTCACTGTTCATACTCACTCACTGGCTCTGGTTTGCAATAATAATCGTGAATCTTTAAAATACATCTGGGAGGCTGCAGTTTAATGACCTATCGGAAAGACAGCAAATCTGACAGTGCGGCACCCCCTCAGTACTGACCCTCTGACAGTGCGGCACCCCCTCAGTACTGACCCTCTGACAGTGCGGCACTCCCTCAGTACTGACCCTCTGACAGTGCAGCACTCCTTCAGTACTGACCCTCTGACAGTGCGGCACTCCCTCAGTACTGACCCTCTGACAGTGCAGCACTCCTTCAGTACTGACTCTCTGACAGTGCAGCACTCCCTCAGTACTGACCCTCTGACAGTGCAGCACTCCCTCAGTACTGACCCTCTGACAGTGCGGCACTCCCTCAGTACTGACCCTCTGACAGTGCGGCACTCCCTCAGTACTGACCCTCTGACAGTGCAGCACTCCTTCAGTCCTGACCCTCTGACAGTGCAGCACTCCCTCAGTACTGACCTTCTGACAGTGCGGCACCCCCTCAGCACTGACCCTCTGACAGTGTGGCACTCCCTCAGTACTGACCCTCTGACAGTGCGGCGCTCCCTCAGTACTGACCTTCTGACAGTGCGGCACTCCCTCAGTACTGACCCTCTGACAGTGCAGCACTCCCTCAGTACTGACCCTCTGACAGTGCAGCACTCCCTCAGTACTGACCCTCTGACAGTGCGGCACTCCCTCAGTACTGACCCTCTGACAGTGCAGCACTCCCTCAGTACTGACCCTCTGACAGTGCGGCACTCCCTCAGCACTGACCCTCTGACAGTGCGGCACTCCCTCAGTACTGACCCTCTGACAATGCGGCACTCCCTCAGTACTGACCCTCTGACAGTGCGGCACTCCCTCAGTACTGACCCTCTGACAGTGCGGCACTCACTCAGTACTAACCCTCTGACAGTGCGGCACTCCCTCAGTACTGACCCTCTGACAGTGCGGCACTCCCTCAGTACTGACCCTCTGACAGTGCGGCACTCCCTCAGGACTGACCCTCTGACAGTGCGGCACTCCCTCAGTACTGACCCTCTGACAGTGCGGCACTCCCTCAGTACTGACCCTCTGACAGTGCGGCACTCCCTCAGTACTGACCCGCTGACAGTGCGGCACTCCCTCAGTACTGACCCTCTGACAGTGCAGCACTCCCTCAGTACTGACCCTCTGACAGTGCGGCACTCCCTCAGTACTGACCCTCTGACAGTGCAACACTCCCTCAGTACTGACCCTCTGACAGTGCGGCACTCCCTCAGTACTGACCCTCTGACAGTGCAGCACTCCCTCAGTACTGACCCTCTGACAGTGCGGCACTCCCTCAGTACTGACCCTCTGACAGTGCAGCACTCCCTCAGCACTGACCCACTGACAGTGCAACACTCCCTCAGTACTGACCCTCTGACAGTGCGGCACTCCCTCAGTACTGACCCTCTGACAGTGCAGCACTCCCTCAGTACTGACCCGCTGACAGTGCGGCACTCCCTCAGTACTGACCCTCTGACAGTGCAGCACTCCCTCAGTACTGACCCTCTGACAGTGCAACACTCCCTCAGTACTGACCCTCTGACAGTGCAGCACTCCCTCAGTACTGACCCTCTGACAGTGCAGCACTCCCTCAGTCCTGCACTGGGAGTGTTAGGCTGAATTGTGAACTCCAGTCTCTGGAGTGGGATTTCACCGCAGACCCTTTAATTGTGAAGCTGGTGTCTGGCTGACGACACATTCTTGTTGCTGTGTTTATGGGTCGCTGTTCCCTCTCCACTCTGCTCCCCGGATTCCTGTCAGCTGCACACAGCTGTTGGTGAAGTCAGCGTACTTACCATCAGGTCCTGGGAAGCCATGTCGCCCTGGTAACCCTGACAGGCCCAGCTGTCCCACAGTCCCATACGGTCCCCTGGCTCCAGGGACGCCCGGACTGCCAGGCACTCCGGGATTGCCTTGTTCACCCACTGGACCAGCTGCTCCCGAAGGTCCCTCTGCACCTGAGGGAAAAAAAAGGGTTTAATTTCTTCCGGGAATTGTCAATGTCTTCGTAAAAGAACAGAAGCTGCTTTCTCATCTCAAGGACCTGGCTGTCTGAACCTGTCCTCACGATCCTCTTCCTGCTGAAGACTGGGCTTACGCCTGCACCTACAACATCACTTGATTTTAAGGTGTGGGTGAACATTAAGGAATTGCAGATACTCCAATTAGCTAATCCGTCCCCAACTGGAATCTCCCTCTCCACAGCCTCAACGTCACAGGACCATAAAACCCCAACAGTGCCAAATGGAGCCATTCGGCCCATCGAGTCTGCACCGACTCTCTGACAGAGCATCTTACCCAGGCCCTATCTCCAGGACCCCACACATTTACCATGGCCAATGCACCTAACCTGCACATCTTTGGAGTGTGGGAGGAAACCCACGCAGACATGGGGAGAATGTGCAAACGCCACATTACAGTGACCCAAGGCTGGACTTGAACCTGGCGCTGTGTCCCTGGTGCTCCTACGGGATGAACCCAATGCTCTCAGTGATACAGGAAATGGGGTTCAGTGAAACGGGGGAGGGGGGCGGGGGATGGATTTTGCAATTATCTTGGGTTCCAGGCAAGAAACAATTTCACCCCCAAAACTCAACCCAGAATCAAAAAATGACACATCAATGAAAGGAGGCTGTTCAGCCCTTCCTGTCTGTGCTAGCCCTTTATCTATCCAGTGATTCATGCACAGTGTCTGTCCTGTCCCCTGTAGCTCTGTGAATCCATCCTCTGTATGCAGATCAGGTTGTTTCTTCGGGATCTTCACAATCCCCTGTGTAAAGACATTTCTCTGCGTTTTCCACTTAATTCTTTTACCGGTTATTGTAAATCTTTGTTCTCTGGTGACAGACCATCTTGGTGCTCGAAGCAATCCCTTCAATGTAACTCTCCAAGATTTCAAACACCTCTTTTATAATCTCCCCTTAACCTTCTCTGCTCTAAGGAGACCAATCCCAGCTTCTCCAGTCTCTCCGCATTAACTGAAGCCCTTCATCCCCGGAACTTTCCGGAGAATGTCCTCCGCTCCCTCTCCAAGGACCAGATATCCTTCCTGAAGCGCGGTGTCTCACAGACAGACGGATAAGTAACGATCTGACGCGCTGCTTGCCTCTGAATCCGATTTCTCCCGCCTCTCCTTTTGTTCCTTTGGGTCCAGCCCGACCCGGAAGTCCTGGTTCACCTTGGTATCCCGGCAATGCGCCGATTGCTTCTCCGGGCAAACCTTTTTCACCGGGTGGGCCTGGTCTGGCGGACAATCCTGGGAAACCGGTGACTCCGGGAGGTCCGGGTGGGCCTGAGGCGCCCTGATCTCCTCGAGGCCCAATAAAACCTACAAGAGGATTGATCACATGGCAATCGTTATGGTAACCGTCTAAAAACAGAAGCTGGCATTTATATAGCACCTTTAACAATAAACATCCCTCATCCCTTCACAGGAACAATGATCAAACAATGTTTGAGACTGAGTGACGTAAAGGGAGCTTAGGGCTGGTGACTGCTGGATTGGTCAAAGAGCGGGATATAAGGAGGGGGTTAAAGGAAGCGAGTGCGGATTTGGGAGGGAATTCTGGAACTTGACAGCTCGCTGAAGGCACAATGCTGATGGACAGCAGACTGGACAAATGCTGGAATTAGACGGCTGCAGAAATCTCCAGCTGGAATGGGACTGGGTGAGATATTGGACATGATGTGGAGATGCCGGCGTTGGACTGGGGTAAACACAGTAAGAAGTTTAACAACACCAGGTTAAAGTCCAACAGGTTTATTTGGTAGCAAAAGCCACACAAGCTTTCGAGGCTCTGAGCCCCTTCTTCAGGTGAGTGGGAATTCTGTTCACAAACAGAACTTATAAGACACAGACTCAATTTACATGAATAATGGTTGGAATGCGAATACTTACAACTAATCCAGTCTTTAAGAAACAAAACAATGGGAGTGGAGAGAGCATCAAGACAGGCTAAAAAGATGTGTATATTGGAGACAGGGATGGATTCGTAAACACAGGTAGTAATTTTAAAATTTCACACCGGGAAGAACATTTTCTTAAAGCTTCTGAAAAGTTCAGTGCGTTTCATCAACTCCAGATCTGCTCTTGAGTTCGGAAGCAGCAGGAGAAATTCCATAAAACACGGATATCACCAGACCACTTCCTGTGGATTAGTTTAGATTTAGATCAGACTGTGAGGGTCAGAGTGTGGGGGTCAGAGTGTGGGGGTCAGAGTGTGGGGGCCAGAGTGTGGGGGTCAGAGTGTGGGGGTCAGAGTGTGGGGGCCAGAGAGTGAGGGCCAGAGTGTGGGGGCCAGAGTGTGGGGGTCAGAGTGTGGGGGTCAGAGTGCGGGGGTCAGAGTGTGGGGGTCAGAGTGTGGGGGTCAGAGTGTGGGGGCCAGAGTGTGGGGGTCAGAGTGTGGGGGTCAGAGTGTGTGGGTCAGAGTGTGGGGGTCAGAGTGTGGGGGTCAGAGTGTGGGGGCCAGAGTGTGGGGGTCAGAGTGTGGGGGTCAGAGTGTGGGGGTCAGAGTGTGTGGGTCAGAGTGTGGGGGTCAGAGTGTGGGGGTCAGAGTGTGTGGGTCAGAGTGTGGGGGTCAGAGTGTGGGGGTCAGAGTGTGTGGGTCAGAGTGTGGGGGTCAGAGTGTGGGGGTCAGAGTGTGGGGGCCAGAGTGTGGGGGCCAGAGAGTGGGGGTCAGAGTGTGAGGCTCAGTCTGCGTTCCTGTGGGTTGATTTTGAGCAGTTGGGGTAGGGACGCGGGGGTACGCTATGTGAGAAAGACATCAGGATATCGGGGATTTAATTCTGAAGAGGATCATGATTCTGGGACAAGTTGTCTCCTCCATTAGTGACTGAAGATTCGCTGCAAGGAGATGGATTCCTGAGACTGGGAGCAGGGTGTAGGAAACATCGGTGGAATACAGGGTGATTGTACATTGGGATAACAGTTACCACAGAATCGTACAGGACAGGAGGAGGCCATTCAGCCCATAGAGCTTGTGCTAGCTCTTTGAAAGAGTTATCCAATTAGTCCCACTGTACTGATCCTTCCCCTGAACGTCGATAATCTTCCTCCTTGAAATATTTATCCAGATCCCGGTGAAATTACATTCTGAGGGTTATGATTCGAGTGAGTCCCTATCTCACCATCAGATATATTTTAAAATCTCAGGAAGCAGCCTGAGTCAAAGTCAGCACTTTCGCTGTAACGACATATTTGCTTCACTAATATCCTATCGGAAAGTAAACCTGTGGAGTTTGCCCCGTCTGGGCTAATATGTGACCTCAGGCCCAAAGACTCTGAACTCAATCCCTGAGACTATGAAATGAATTGGCAAAATCTGCAGTTGTTTTAAAATTGCTCCCATTGGCTTAAAAAATGGGTAATGAAGATATTGGGAGAAAAGAGGGTATGTGGAGTTGGGTCAGCCCTTATTGAAGCAGAATTGTGAGGCTGAATGGCCCCCTCCTGTTCCTCTGGTCCCAGCACACCCTCCCGTCAGACACTATAGCAACGGAGAAGAATTTGTTTCAGGATAACCTGGTGGTCCTGGAATTCCTGGTCCTGGGGCACCGACAAAACCTTTTCTTCCCGGGAATCCTGGTCTGGATAATCCTGGAAATCCCTGCTGACCTTTGATACCTGGAAGACAACAATGTTTTTCAAGTGAGATGAGCAAACAGCTTGGTGTTAATGAGTGTAAATCACAGCGTATCTATGGGGAGTGCAGTGACCTCTGACCTACCTTTAGCTCCAGGAGGGCCGGATGGTCCCCTTTCTCCTGTCGGTCCTGGCGTTCCACAAGGAACCCCTGTGAAGATTAACAAAATAATCAAACGGAATCTCCACAAATTCATCAAATCCCAATGATACTGAAAAACACATTTAAAAAAAATACTGACAGAATGTGGGTGTCGCTGGCTGGGCCAGCATTTATTACCCATCCCTAACTGCCCCTTGAGAAGGTGGTGGTGAGCTGCCTTCCTGAACCCGCTGCAGTCCGTGTGGTGTAGGTACACCCACAGTGCTGTTAGGGAGGGAGTTCCAGGATTTTGACCCAGCGACAGTGAAGGAACGGCGATATATTTCCAAGTCAGGATGGTGAGATCCAGTTGTTGTGGTCCATGTGGGTAACAATGACATTGGTAGAACAGGAACAGAGGTTCTGCTAAGGGAGTATGAAAAGCTAGGAGCTAAATTAAAAAGCAGAACCAAAAAGGTAATAATCTCTGGATTACTACCTGAGGCACGAGCGAATTGGCACAGGGTCAATAAGATTAAGGAGGTAAATGCGTGGCTCAAAGATTGGTGTGGGAGGAATGGGTTTGAATTCATGGGACATTGGCACCAGTATTGGGGAAGATGGGACCTGTTCCGATGGGACGGTCTTCATCTGAATCGTGCTGGGACCAGAGTCCTGGCGAATCGTATAACTAGGGCTGTAGATAGGGCTTTAAACTAAATAGTGGGGGGGAGGGTTCAGTTGTATGGAGAATTAGAAAATCAAAGTTAAAGGAGAGGGTCGGAGTGCAGGTTAATGGAGCTGAGGACTCAGGGGAGGTTAGTAAAGTTTCCAGACCATGTAATAGAACAGAGAGTATAGAAGGTGGCAGGAATCTAACCTCAGGCAGAGCAAAAAAGGTGACAAGTATGAGAAGGGAGGTGGTCAATGCGGGACTGAGGGTGTTGTACCTAAATGCACGCAGTGTATAGGACAAGGTAAATGAGCTTGTTGCGCACATTGAAATTGGCCGGTACGATGTTGTGGGCATCACAGAGACGTGGCTGCAAGGGGATCAGAGCTGGGATCGAAATATCCAAGGATATGTGTCCTATCGGAAGGACAGGCAGATGGGCAAAGGGGGCGGAGTTGCATTGTTAGTAGGGAATGAAGTTAAATCGACAGCAAGAAGTGATGTAGGATCAGAAGACATAGAATCTCTGTGGGTAGAGTTGAGGAATCGCAAAGGTAAAAAGACCCTGATGGGAGTTAATGTACAGGCCCCCGAGCTGTAGAAGATAGGAAGAGTTTCTTTCAATATATAAAAGGTAAGGGAGAGGCAAAAATAAACATTGGACCACTGGAAAATGAAGCTGGAGAAGTAATAATAGGAAACAAAGCAATGGCAGAGGAACTGAATAGTTACTTTGCATCAGTCTTCACGGTGGAAGACACCAGTGGGATGTCAGAGCTCCAGGAGAATCAGGGGCACAGGTGAGTGGAGTGGCCATCACTAAGGAGAAGGTTCTGGGGAAACTGAAAGATCTGAAGGTGGATAAATCACCTGGACCGGATGAACTACACCCCAGGGTTCTAAAAGAGATAGCTGAGGAAATTGTGGAGGCATTGGTGGTGATCTTTCAGCAATCACTGGAGGCAGGGAGGGTACCAGAGGACTGGAAAGTAGCTAATGTAACATCACTGTGGAAAAGTGTGAGGTTATGCACTTTGGAAGGAGGAATGGCGGCAGAGACTATTTTCTAAATGAGGAAAGGCTGAGGAAATCAGAAACACAAAGGGACTTGGCAGTCCTTGTTCAAGATTCTCTTAAGGTTAACGTGCAGGTTCAGTCGGCAGTTAGGAAGGCAAATGCAATGTTAGCATTCATACCGAGAGGGCTAGAATACAAGAGCAGGGATGTACTTCTGAGGCTGTATAAAGCTCTGGTCAGACCCCATTTGGAGTATTGTGAGCAGTTTTGGGCCCCATATCTAAGGAAGGATGTGCTGGCCTTGAAAAGGGTCCAGAGGAGGTTCACAAGAATGATCCCTGGAATGAAGAGCTTGTCGCATAAGGAACGGTTGAGGACTCTGGGTATGTACTTGTTGCAGAGTAGAAGGATGAGGGGGGATCTTATTGAAACTTACAGGATACTGCGAGGCCTGGATAGAGTGGACGTGGAGAGGATATTTCCACTAGTAGGAAAAACTAGAACCAGAGGGCACAACCTCAGGCTAAAGGGACGATCCTTTAAAACAGAGATAAGGAGGAATTTCTTCAGCCAGAAAGTGGTGAATCTGTGGAACTCTTTGCCGCAGAAGGCTGTGGAGGCCGGGTCATTGAGTGTCTTTAAGACAGAGATAGATAGGTTCTTGATTAATAAGAGGATCAGGGGTTATGGGGAAAAGGCAGGAGAATGGGAATGAGAAAAATATCAGCCATGATTGAATGGCGGAGCAGACTCGATGGGCTGAGTGGCCTAATTCTGCTCCTATGTCTTATAGTCTTATGGTGAGTGGCTTGGAGGGGAACCTCCAGGTGGTGGTGTTCCCAGGTATCTGCCGCTCTCGTTCTTCTATACGATAGTGGTCATGGGTTTGGAAGGTGCTGTTGAAGGAGCCTTGGTGATCTCCTGTCGTTGTATATTGTAGATTTTTTTGGCCAGCATTTGATGTCCGTCCCCAGTTGTCCTGGAGCTGATTGGCTCGTTCAGCCATTTCAGAAGCGTTAAGACTCAACCACTTTGATGTGGCATTAGAGTCACATGTAGGCCAGACTGGGTAAGTCTGGCAGATTTCCTTCCCTGGAAGACATTAGTGAAGCAGTGTGATGGTACACACTGCAGTCAATGTCCGATCGTGCTGGAAGGAATGAAGGTTTAAGGTGGTGGATGTGGTGCCAATCAAGCGGGGCTGCTTTGTCCTGGATGGTGTCGAGCTTCTTGAGTGTTGTTGGAGCCGCACCCATCCAGGCAAGTGGAGAGTATTCCATCACACTCCTAACTTGTAGATGGTAAGTCAGGAGGTGAGTTACTCGCCACAGAGTTCCCAGACTAACGTCAGTGGCAGGGAGCTAACTGGAGAAAACTCTGAGGGACAGAATGAATCTCAAATTGGAGAGGCAAGGATTAATGAAGGACAGTCAGGGGGAGATTATGTCCAGCAGATTGGATTGAATTTTTGTTAGGGTTGAGTAGGTGTGTAGATGAGGGCAGTGCAGTTGATGTAGTCTACATAGACTTCAGTAAGGCTTTTAACAAGGTCCCACATGGAGCCTGTGGAGTCCAGGGCAATTTGGCAAATTGGATCCAAAAATTGGCTTAGTGGCAGGAGACAGAAGGTGATGGTGGAAGGTTGTTTTTGTAACGGGAAGCCTGTGTCCAGTGGTGTTTCGCAGGGATCGGTGAGGGATCCCTTGCTGTTTGTAGCGTACATTAATAATCTAGATGTGAATGTGAGGGTGTGATCAGTAAGTTCACAGATGGCACAGAAATTGGTGGTGTGGTAAATAGTGAGGAGGAAAGTCTTAGCTTACAGGATGGAATAAACGGGAGGGTCAGACGGGCAGAACAGCGGCAAATGGAATTTAACCCTGAAACCTGTGAGGTGATGCATTTTGGGAGAGAATGGACAATGAACATTAGAAAGTACAGAGGACCAGGGAGGCCTTGGGGTTCATGGACCAGGGAGGCCTTGGGGTTCATGGACCAGGGAGGCCTTGGGGTTCATGGACCAGGGAGGCCTTGGGGTTCATGGACCAGGGAGGCCTTGGGGTGCATGGACCAGGGAGGCCTTGGGGTTCATGGACCAGGGAGGCCTTGGGGTTCATGGACCAGGGAGGCCTTGGGGTTCATGTCCACAGATCCCTGAAGGCAGCAGGACAGGGGGATGAGGTGGTTAAGAAGGAATATGGGATACTTTCCTTTATTAAATGAGGCAGTGACTATAAGAGCAGGGAGGTTATGATGGAGCTGTATAAAACACTGTTAGGCCACAGCTGGAGCACTGTGTGCAGTTCGAGTCACCACTCTGTGGGAAGGATGTGATTGCAATGGGGAGGGTGTGGAGGAGATTCACCAGGATGCTGCCTGGGCTGGAGCGGTTCAGCTATGAGTAGAGATCGGATAGGCTGGGGCTGTTTTCCTTGGAGCAGAGAAGGCTGAGGGGGACCTGATTGAGGTGTACAAAATGATGAGGGACACGGATTGGGTGGATAGGAATACATTTTTCCCCTTAATAGAGGGGCCAAAAACCAGGGGGCATTGGTTTAAGGTAAGGGGCAAGAGATTTAGATGGGATTTGAGGAAAATCTTTTTCACCCAGAGGGTGTTGGGAATCTGGGACTCGCTGCCTGGAAGAGTGGGAGAGTCGGGAACCCTCACAACATTTAAGGAGCATTTAGAGGAGCCCTTGAAATGCCACAGCACACAAGGCTATGGACCAAGTGCTGGAAAGTGGGATTAGAATAGATAGGTACTTGATGGCTGGCGCTGACACGATGGGCCGAAGGGCCTCTTTCTATGCTGTAAAGCTCCATGACTATGACTCTGACCTGCTCTTGTAGCCGCAGTATTTATATGGCTGGGTGTAGTTCAGTTTCAGGATGTTGACGGTTGGAGATTTAGTGACTCTGTGGTGTACAGAAGGATTCTACAGAGACTGCTTTAGTTATAATGAAACACTGCAGAGTATAAACATTACACATGAGGTATCGCAGCAGAGTAAACATCTGCGACAATGGACATATACAAACCTCCTGCCTCTGCCCCTGAGGGAGCCTGGCCACCCTGATCAGGAGCTGGGAACTCTGTCAACATTCACTGACAGCTATAGACATCTCCTCACCTGTAACCAGTGGCCTAATAATGTCATCTTGACAGATCAACCATGTGGTAAATTTCTGCAGGATTAAAATACATTCCTCCTGTCTGAAAAGCAACATCGCAAAGAGCTGTTGTTTGATGGAGAATTATACTGGCCATGTGTCCAAGTACCGTGCTGGATCGAATGGATTTGTCAAGTTATATCTTTCTGCTCAGATAATATAACAGAGTTACAACAGTCAGCTGGAGATCAGATCCCTGAACTGAAACCTGAAGGAGAATCACTGTGAAAAATCTGCCCCCTGGACCTGAGGAACTAAACAAAATGATGTATTTGGTATATCACAGTCACTCGCTGCACTGGAACTGCCCAATCTCATCTCCTTCCACTGCCCTATCGCTGCACTCCATTACATTTCTTTGTCTCTTTAAATACTTTTCCAATTCTGCTTTAAATGATGTTTCTGCCCCTTCCTCCAAGCTCCCCATGGTTAAACATTCCCAATTCCAGTCACCCCGTGTAGGGAAACATGCCAGTGAGAATCCTCAGTTCGTGCTCCCTCAGGAAAACCAATCTTTCATTCCCACTCTCGGTCAGGACAACAGGGATCAACATCAATACCCAGGAAAAGCAAACACACGCAAGGTGGTGAAGATCCGGACTCTACCTGAATGGAGGATTCTGCCGTCCGGTGTCAGGATTTGTTGTTCGTCAATGCAGTCCCCTGGCATTCAAACAGAAACACAGAGAGATGATTACACAGAGGATAAAAATACTCACTAAAAACAGCCATCCACTCCTCACCCTCACTGAGACTAAGATAGAGAAGGTCCTGAAATATCCTCCAAACTTTTACCATCTCCTGTTCTGTCCAAAGGAGATTTTCATAAACTACTCTGAAACTGGGGGTGAAATCTTACCAAAAAATGGCAGTGTTGTTTCCAACGAGAAACTGACGCATTTCTCTCCAGATCTCACCGCACTCGATCAAGGGGGTGTGTCTCACGTCGTCATATTGGGAGGGAGTTCAACAAGCGGGTTAAACCCAGCTGCACTGAGATCAGTGCGCCTTCTCAGAACCTGTATAAACCCCATCTCCCCCCGCCGGGCACACCCCAGCCCACCCCAGTCCCCCCCACCCATCCAAGCCCCCACCACCCACCTAGTCCACCATGGGGGTCTCAGGGGCTCCCCTCCCCATCCCACCCCCAATCAGAGCTGGCACTTCTCTTACTCCCCCCACCCCCCTGAATGATTATTAGCACCTTCCCTCCTCCTACTCCCCTGAGCTACCCCGGGGTTTCCCAATCACAGGGTCACTCTGACCAAACATCGGTGACTCCTGCCAGCAGTCTGGGTGAGAGTTCCTGCCCGGTGTCAATTATAGAAGAAGCAAGCTGTGGTACTTCCTGTCAGAGCGGCACTCTGGGCAATGGAGGCTTCAGCACAGATGGTTAACTCATTGCTGCCTTCCTATTTACAGAAAAGTTTTTCAACGCCACAAAGCTCAAACCTGAAAGGTGTAAGACTTACCTGGGGTCCCAGGTAGGCCCGGGCGTCCTGGAATTCCCGGCACACCGTCAGGTCCAAAGTCGCCAGGAAGCCCAATTCTCCCTTTTGGGCCTTGAATGCCCACTCCGGGCAGACCCGGCCTCCCCACATACCCTTTAGCACCTGGGGTACCTGGGTGACCATCATCACCAGGGTAACCCCCTCCAGAATCACCCTGAAATAGAGGGAATATCATGTGTTCAGAAAATGGATAGAACTCCATCATTACGGCATTTCACCAACAATGCCTTACATTTATATAGCACCTTAACATAGTAAAATGCCCCAAAATGTTCACAGCAACAAATATCAAACACAACGCAACACTGAGGAGATATTCGCAGAGCCGTGCTAAACGGTGGTCAAGAGGTCGGTTTTAAGAAGCATCTTGGAGGAGTCACCTGAGGAAGGAGCGGCGCTCTGAAAGCTTGTGCTACCAAATAAACCTGTCGGACTTTAACCTGGTGTTGTGAGACTTCTTACTGTGTTCACCCCAGTCCAACGCCGGCATCTCCACATCTTGAAGGAGGAGAGGGTGGCAGAGAGGTTTAGAGAGGGAATTCCAGAGCCATGGCTGTTACTGGTAGAGAGATCGAAACAAGGGGGTGCTCAAGAGGTCGGCACTGAGTGGGGGGGGAAGGGATGGGCACTGAGTGGGGGGGAAGGGGTGGGCACTGAGTGGGGGGGGGGAAGGGGTGGGCACTGAGTGGGGGGGAAGGGGTGGGCACTGAGTGGGGGGGGGGAAGGGGTGGGCACTGAGTGGGGGGGAAGGGGTGGGCACTGAGTGGGAGGGAACGGGTGGGCACTGAGTGGGGGGGGGGAAGGGGTGGGCAGATATAACCAGTGCTGAACTCATTAAGAACATTGATCTGTGCCCAACCACCGTCTCAGCATTGTCCACATCAGCCAGTACAATCCAGCTGCAGGACACACTCCTGGAATACTGTGAACAGTTTGGGTCCCCTTATCTAAGAAAAGATATACTGGCACTGGGGCAGTCCAGAGAAGGTTCTCCAGGTTGATCCTGGATCTGGAGGGATTTGTTTTATGAGGAGACAGTGAGTAGGTTGGGTCTGTACTCATTGGAGTTTAGAAGAATGAGAGGCGACCTTTTGAAACATATCGGATTCTCAGGGAGCTTGACATGGTCGATGCTGAGAGGTTGTTTCTCCTTGTGGGAGAATCTAGGACCAGAGAGCATCATCTCAAAGGGGGTGGCCCATTTAACACAGATGAGGAGGAATTTCTTTTCACAGAGGGGAGTGAATCTGTCAAATTCTTTGCCGCAGAGGGTTGTAGAGGCTGGGTCGTTGAGTGTGTTCAAGGCTGAGACAGACAGATTGTTAATCAGTAAGAGAATCGAGGGTTATGGGATAAGGTGGGAATGTGGAGCTGAGGAGATATTCGCAGAGCCGTGCTAAAGCGTCGGGTTTAAGGAGCGTCTTAAAGGAGGAGAGAGTGACGGAGATGTTTACAGAGGGAATTCCAGAGCTTAGGACCCAGAATCATGATCTCATTGAGTGGCAAAGCAGACAGAATGGGCCGAATGGTCTATACAATCGTAACACAGCAGCTACAGCACACATTACTGCAAATGTTCACTATGAGGTGGCCATTCAGCCCATTGTGTTTGTGCTAGCTCTTTGTGCAAGCTACCCGATTACTCCGACTTTTCCTGCTCTTTCCTTGAAACAAGCGCAATGTGTTTCTTCTGGGTGAGTGCTTCTGGAAATCCCGTTTATAAAGTGTGATTGAATCAGGGAATTCCAGCTCCCTCGCTTTTGTAATGTTCAGACTTCAATGCATCAACTTACAGGAGGTCCCAGTAAACCTGGTCTTCCAGCTTTCCCATCCCGTCCGGGGATACCGGGCTGCCCATGAGCTCCCGGTAATCCCTTCTCTCCTGCATCACCTTTGGAACCTGGAATAAAAACAGACAGAGGCTGTGTTACCACTGAGGTGCTGGTCCGGCCTTTGGTAACGATTACTCTATTTGGGGATGATAAATGGGGGATTTGAGTTTGTGACTGGCTTTGTGACCCGTTCCTCCTCATTGCTACAGAGGTCCACGGAGGCAGCGGGGAACGGGAATGTCCAGGCTGCTTTTTGGGTGTGGGTGTTGTGATTGGTGAGTTGCTGGATTCCTTGCAGACCAATGGGGAGGGGGTTCCTCGATCTGGCCCACCGGCCTGATTTCTCCGATAGCCCTGAGGGTCTCCTGCCTGCCTGGCTGTCCTCCCAGCTTTGCTGCCTCTGCACTCAGCAGGTAGCCCTGACGCTGTTGCTTAACTATCACATGCTCCAGGCAGCTCCAGTATTCATGGAGTTTCTGCCCATTAAAGGGAATCTACACCAGCTGAAATGATAACTGACAGAAAATTGGGCATTAGATGTCTCGGTAGATGAGGGAAAGGAACCCCGCAACAGAGTGACATTCCACTGGATGCTCTGGTCACTGGACTCCAGGAGGGAGGCGATATTTCCCTGGGTGGGAGAGACGTTCTCCAATCACGGCTTGAAAAGGGAATGGGAATGTTTGATCCGGAATGTGACTCCCACAGTCCGGCACCATGGGCACAGCAGAAATGCAGGATAAAATACAATCACCATGACCACCTGTGTGAACCATGATGTGGAGATGCCGGCATTGGACTGGGGCTGTGTGAGGCCAGTGAATGCATTCTGACATTACAGCTCATATCCATCACACCAACAATCTCTCCCTCTGCTCAATGCACCATACCCCCATCACTCACCCAGCAGCACTCACTGGCACTCAGGACATACACCGAATATTGTTATCCCAGGTGTTCTGTTACAGGGATCCTGACAGGGACTTCACTGCACTGGGCACTGGGTCACTGCACTGGGCATTGGGCCACTGTACTGGGCATTGGGTCACTGCGCTGGGCATTGGGTCACTGCACTGGACACTGGGTCAATGCGTTGTGCACTGGGTCACTGCGCTGTGCATTGGGGCACTGCACTGGGTCACTGTGCTGGGCACTGGGTCACTGTGCTGGGCATTGGGTCACTGCACTGGACACTGGGTCAATGCGTTGTGCACTGGGTCACTGCGCTGTGCATTGGGTCACTGCACTGGGTCACTGTGCTGGGCATTGGGTCACTGCACTGGGTCACTGCACTGGGCATTGGATCACTGCGCTGGGCACTGGATCACTGTGCTGTGCACTAGGTCACTGCACTGGGTCACTGTGCTGGGCACTGGGTCACTGTGTTGTGCACTGGGTCACTGTGCTGTGCATTGGGTCACTGCACTGGGTCACTGCACTGGGCACTGGGTCACTGCGCTGGGCACTGGGTCACTGCGTTGTACACTGGGTCACTGTGCTGGGCATTGGGTCACTGCACTGGGTCACTGCACTGGGCACTGGATCACTGTGCTGTGCACTAGGTCACTGCACTGGGTCACTGCGCTGGGCACTGGGTCACTGTGTTGTGCACTGGGTCACTGTGCTGTGCATTGGGTCACTGCACTGGGTCACTGCACTGTGCACTGGGTCACTGCACTGGGCATTGGGTCACTGCACTGGGCATTAGGTCACTGCGCTGTGCAGTAGGTCACTGCGCTGTGCACTGGGTCACCGCACCGGGCACTGGGCATTGGGTCACTGCGCTGGGCACTGGGTCACCGCACCGGGCACTGGGTCACTGCACTTGGCACTGTGCACTGGGTCACTACGCTGGGCGCTGGGTCACTGTGCTGGGCACTGGGTCACCGCACCGGGCACTGGGTCACTGCACTTGGCACTGAGCACTGGGTCACTGTGCTGGGCACTGAGCACTGGGTCACTACGCTGGGTGCTGGACGTTCTAAGAATGTAACAAAGGTACATTTGAGAGAAGTTCCTCGACACAACGCAGAATGAATCACTCTCCTCACACTGTTACCTTTTGTTGCCATGGTACCTTTTGCTTTCCCTCCACGATCCTCGCTCCCTCGACCACCCTCGCTCCCTCCACCATCCTCGCTCCCTCCACCATCCTCACTCCCTCCACCACCCTCGCTCCCTCGACCATCCTCGCTCCCTCCACCATCCTCACTCCCTCCACCACCCTCGCTCCCTCCACCACCCTCGCTCCCTCCACCACCCTCGCTCCCTCCACCATCCTCACTCCCTCCACCACCCTCGCTCCCTCCACCACCCTCGCTCCCTCCACCACCCTCGCTCCCTCCACCACCCTCGCTCCCTCCACCATCCTCGCTCCCTCCACCACCCTCGCTCCCTCCACCATCCTCGCTCCCTCCACCATCCTCACTCCCTCCACCACACTCGCTCCCTCCACCATCCTCACTCCCTCCACCACCCTCGCTCCCTCCACCACCCTTGCTCCCTCCACCACCCTCGCTCCCTCCACCATCCTCGCTCCCTCCACCATCCTCACTCCCTCCACCACACTCGCTCCCTCCACCATCCTCACTCCCTCCACGACCCTCGCTCCCTCGACCATCCTCGCTCCCTCCACCACCCTCGCTCCCTCCACCACCCTCGCTCCCTCCACCATCCTCGCTCCCTCCACCACCCTCGCTCCCTCCACGACCCTCGCACCCTCCACCACCCTCGCTCCCTCCACCATCCTCGCTCCCTCCATCACCCTCGCTCCCTCGACCATCCTCGCTCCCTCCACCATCCTCACTCCCTCCACCACCCTCGCTCCCTCCACCACCCTCGCTCCCTCCACCACCCTCGCTCCCTCGACCACCCTCGCTCCCTCCACCATCCTCGCTCCCTCCACCACCCTCGCTCCCTCCACCACCCTCGCTCCCTCCCCCACCCTCGCTCCCTCCACCACCCTCGCTCCCTCCACCATCCTCGCTCCCTCCACCATCCTCGCTCCCTCCACCACCCTCGCTCCCTCCACCACCCTCGCTCCCTCGACCATCCTCGCTCCCTCCACCATCCTCACTCCCTCCACCACCCTCGCTCCCTCCACCACCCTCGCTCCCTCCCCCACCCTCGCTCCCTCCACCATCCTCGCTCCCTCCCCCACCCTCGCTCCCTCCACCATCCTCGCTCCCTCCACCATCCTCGCTCCCTCCACCACCCTCGCTCCCTCCACCACCCTCGCTCCCTCCATCATTCTCACTCCCTCCACCATCCTCTCTCCCTCCATCATCCGCCCCTCCCTCTGCCAGCTTCTCTCCCTCTGTCTTTCTCTTCTTTTTCACATTCCCTCTTCCACCAACTCAATCAGAGCGCCACTCAATGAAGAGTCTGATTGGCTACTCCAGTTTCTTGACCTTTCATGGTGATTGTGGAGATGAAGACAGGGTCGCCTTTCGCTCCTTTCTGGCCTCGGGGTCCCACGACACCAACAGCTCCCTGTGGAGCAGATAGGAACATCAACAGCTCATCAACAGGTCATCAACAGCTCATCAATAGGTCATCAACAGCTCATCAATAGGTCATCAACAGCTCATCAATAGGTCATCAACAGCTCATCAATAGGTCATCAACAGCTCATCAATAGGTCATCAACAGCTCATCAATAGGTCATCCCAGTACAATGGTGAATGTTGAATGTCCACTGACAAACTCAGGTTTAAGTAGGTAGCACAGGTGAGGTTTTCAGATGCACCTCAGCGAACCAGAACAACTTGCGTTTATATGGCACCTGGGTTTGAGCAGGTCCATTGGCAGCAACACTCGTCTCTGAGCCCGAGTCTCAACAGAATCTCCAGTCAGACATTCCAGAGTCAGTACTGAGGGAGTGCTGCACTGTCAGACGGTCAGTACTGAGGGAGTGCCGCACTGTCTGAGGGTCAGTACTGAGGGGGTGCCGCACTGTCAGAGGGTCAGTATTGAGGGAGGGCTGCACTGTCAAAGGACCAGAACTGAGGGAGTGCCGCATTGTCAGAGGGTCAGTACTGAGGGAGTGCCGCACTGTCAGAGGGTCAGTGCTGAGGGAGTGCCGCACTGTCAGAGGGTCAGTATTGAGGGAGGGCTGCACTGTCAAAGGACCAGAACTGAGGGAGTGCCGCACTGTCAGAGGGTCAGTACTGAGGGAGTGCCACACTGTCAGAGGGTCAGTGCTGAGGGAGTGCCGCACTGTCAGAGGGTCAGTGCTGAGGGAGTGCCGCACTGTCAGAGGGTCAATACTGAGGGAGTGCTGCCCTGTCAGAGGGTCAGTACTGAGGGAGTGTCGCACTGTCACAGGGTCAGTACTGTGGGAGTGCTGCACTGTCAGAGGGTCAGTATTGAGGGAGTGCGGCAGTGTCAGAGGGTCAGTATTGAGGGAGTGCGGCATTGTCAGAGGGTCAGTACTGAGGGAGTGTCAGAGGGTCAGTGCTGAGGGAGTGCTGCACTGTCAGAGGGTCAGTGCTGAGGGAGTGCCGCACTGTCAGAGGGTCAGTACTGTGGGAGTGCGGCAGTGTCAGAGGGTCAGTATTGAGGGAGTGCGGCAGTGTCAGAGGGTCAGTGCTGAGGGAGTGCTGCATTGTCAGAGGGTCAGTACTGAGGGAGTGCCACACTGTCAGAGGGTCAGTGCTGAGGGAGTGCCGCACTGTCAGAGGGTCAGTGCTGAGGGGGTGCCGCACTGTCAGAGGGTCAGTGCTGAGGGAGTGCCGCACTGTCAGAGGGTCAGTACTGAGGGAGTGTCGCACTGTCACAGGGTCAGTACTGTGGGAGTGCTGCACTGTCAGAGGGTCAGTATTGAGGGAGTGCCGCACTGTCAGAGGGTCAGTACTGAGTGAGTGCCGTACTGTCAGAGGGTCAGTACTGTGGGAGTGCGGCAGTGTCAGAGGGTCAGTGCTGAGGGAGTGCTGCACTGTCAGAGGGTCAGTACTGAGGGAGTGCTGCATTGTCAGAGGGTCAGTACTGAGGGAGTGCCACACTGTCAGAGGGTCAGTGCTGAGGGAGTGCCGCACTGTCAGAGGGTCAGTATTGAGGCAGGGCTGCACTGTCAAAGGACCAGAACTGAGGGAGTGCCACACTGTCAGAGGGTCAGTACTGAGGGAGTGCCGCACTGTCAGAGGGTCAGTACTGAGGGAGGGCTGCACTGTCAAAGGACCAGAACTGAGGGAGTGCCGCACTGTCAGAGGGTCAGTACTGAGGGAGTGCTGCACTGTCAGAGGGTCAGTACTGAGGGAGTGCTGCATTGTCAGAAGGTCAGTAATGAGGGAATGCTGCACTGTCAGAGGGTCAGTACTGAGGGAGTGCTGCAGTGTCAGAGGGTCAGTACTGAGGGAGTGCTGCACTGTCAGAGGGTCAGTACTGAGGGAGTGCCGCACTGTCAGAGGGTCAGTGCTGAGGGTGTGTTTAGTGTCTATTCAATGGGGAGTGATGGATCGTACCCCCATTATTTTGAGGAAGAACTGGGTGAGTTTTCCCCAGTCAATATCCTTCACCCAACATCAGGGAAATACTCTCGGAATGGGATCTTGCTGTGCACCTACTGGCTGATGTTTTTCCCAACATTGCAGTTCGCACTAAATGTTCAAAACATTTTAGGCACTATATAAATGCACATTTACTCAAAGAAACACCTGAATTGACTTTCAGAGCTTGTCTGATGGTTGGACGATGAAGATTATTAATCACAATTAATGTTGGACAAAGTCAATTGAAGAGGCAGATTGCGATCACTGTTAACCTTGTTAAATCACCGAGTGACTAAACCTCACCCCGACAGGGGTCTGCTCCAACCTGGAATACTTACTGGGATCCCCGGAGCGCCAAATGGCCCTGGCACCCCTTCCTCTCCCAACGGGCCAGTCGAACCGTATTTGCCGGGATAACCAGGGTCTCCGCCACGCCCCAGAGGTCCTGCAGGAACCGGGACATCCATAACACAAGCACAGCGTCCCTGCTCCCCTACACAGGAGAGACAGAAAGAAGAGACAGTGTGAGAGAGGGGAGAGCTGTGAGGGTTCTCAGAGTTTGTGCAGGGACCGCTCTGCATTCTCAGCGCTCTGGAGGAGTTCATTGGGTCACATTAACAGTGACTTGTGGTGCAGAGCTCAGAGAGTGTGGGGTTTGGGGGCAGTGGTCAGTGACGTGTAGCGAGTGACAAACACTCTTCGCCAGCGTCCATCACACAGCTCCCCAATGGCAATAAGAACAGAAAAACCAAGCATCTATAGCAGCAACGTGCTCTCAGCCAGCAGCACAGTCCCGGCGAGCAGCGCAGTCCCGGCCAGCAGCGCAGTCCCGGCCAGCAGCGCAGTCCCAGCTAGCAGCGCAGTCCCAGCTAGCAGCGCAGTCCCAGCTAGCAGCGCAGTCCCAGCCAGCAGCGCAGTCCCAGCTAGCAACACAGTCCCAGGCAGCTCTGCAATCCAAGCTTGCAGCGCAGTCCTCACTGTTCTGTTCCTTGGTTGGGGTTTGCGCAGTGTGGGGTTGGGGTTTGCGCAGTGTGGGGTTGGGGTTTGCGCAGTGTGGGGTTGGGGTTTGCGCAGTGTGGGGTTGGGGTTTGCGCAGTGTGGGGTTGGGGTTTGCGCAGTGTGGGGTTGGGGTTTGCGCAGTGTGGGGTTGGGGTTTGCGCAGTGTGGGGTTGGGGTTTGCGCAGTGTGGGGTTGGGGTTCGCGCAGTGTGAGGTTGGGGTTTGCGCAGTGTGGGGTTGGGGTTCGCGCAGTGTGAGGTTGGGGTTTGCGCAGTGTGGGGTTGGGGTTCGCGCAGTGTGAGGTTGGGGTTTGCACAGTGTGGGGTTGGGGTTCGCGCAGTGTGAGGTTGGGGTTTGCACAGTGTGGGGTTGGGGTTTGCGCAGTGTGGGGTTGGGGTTTGCGCAGTGTGGGGTTGGGGTTCGCGCAGTGTGGGGTTGGGGTTCGCGCAGTGTGGGGTTGGGGTTTGCGCAGTGTGGGGTTGGGGTTTGCGCAGTGTGGGGTTGGGGTTTGCGCAGTGTGGGGTTGGGGTTTGCGCAGTGTGGGGTTGGGGTTTGCGCAGTGTGGGGTTGGGGTTTGCACAGTGTGGGGTTGGGGTTCGCGCAGTGTGAGGTTGGGGTTTGCGCAGTGTGGGGTTGGGGTTCGCGCAGTGTGGGGTTGGGGTTCGCGCAGTGTTGGGTTGGGGTTTGCGCAGTGTGGGGTTGGGGTTCGCGCAGTGTGGGGTTGGGGTTCGCGCAGTGTGGGGTTGGGGTACCCACCCCACTCCCCACTCCCCCTCCCCACTCCCCCTCCCCACTCCCCCTCCCCACTCCCCCTCCCCACTCCCCCTCCCCACTCCCCCTCCCCACTCCCCCTCCCCACTCCCCCTCCCCACTTCCCCTCCCCACTCCCCCTCCCCACTTCCCCTCCCCACTTCCCCTCCCCACTTCCCCTCCCCACTCCCCCTCCCCACTTCCCACTCCCCCTCCCCACTTCCCACTCCCCCTCCCCACTTCCCACTCCCCCTCCCCACTCCCCTCTGCCTCCTGTCGCTTCCCCTCCCCGTCCCCTTCACCCCCACTAACCCTCCCACTCCTCTCCTCCTCCCCTCCCCGTCCCCTCCCACAATCCATCCCCCCTCCCCACTTGCTGCCCTCCCCCTTCCCTCCCCCCTCCCCCTCAACCTTTCCTTGCACCTCCCCATACCCCTTCCCTCCCACTCCCTTCCCCCCTCCCCCTTCCTTCCCCCCTTCCCCTCCCCCCCCACTCTCCCTCCCTTCTCTCCCCTCCCCCTACCCTTCTCCCCACCGCCTCCCCTCCCCTTCACTCCCCCTCCCCTGCCACCTCTCGCTTCCCTCCCCCTCCTTTTCCCTCCCCCTCCACCTCCCTCCCCCTTCCCCCACCCTCCCCCTTCCTCCACTCCTCCTCCCTCAACCTTCCCTCCCCCCCACCCCACCTCCTCTCCCTTCCCTCTCCCTCAACCTTCCCTCCCCCTTCCCTCCCCTTCCCTCCCCTTCCCTCCCCTTCCCTCCCCTTCCCCTCCCCTTCCCCTCCCCCTCCCCTCCCCTCCCCTCCCCCTTCCCCACCCCTCCCTCCCCATCCCTAACCCTCTCCTTTCCCTCCCCTCCCTCCCCCCTTCCCTCACTCCTCCGCCTCCCCACCCCCACCCCTCCCGCTCTCCCTTCACTCCCCCATCCCCTCCCCTTCCTCCTCCCCCTCCCCTCCCCCTTCCTCCTCCCCTTCCCTCCCCCTCCCCTCCCCCTCCCCTCCCCTCCCCCTCTCCCTCCCCCTCTCCCTCCCCCTCTCCCTCCCCACTCCCCTCCGCTGTCCCCCTCCACTACCACTAACCCTCCCATTCGTCTCCTCCTCCCCTCCCCGTTCCCTCCCACACTCCCTCCTCTCCTGCTCCCCTCCCCCGCCCTCCCCCTTCCCCTTCACTCCCCCTCCTCTCCCCCCCGTCTCTCTTCCCTCCCCCTCCCCCTCCCCACTCCCCTCCGCCTCCCGTCACTTCCCCTCCCCCTCCCCTCCCCTCCCCTCCCCTCCCCTTTCCTCCCCCTCCCCTCCCCCTTCCCTCCCCCTCCCCTCCCCCTTCCCTCCCCCTCCCCTCCCCCTTCCCTCCCCCTCCTCCTCCTCTTCCCTCCCTTCTCCCCCCCCCCGCCCCCTCCCCCTCCCCCTCCCCCTCCCCTGCCTTCCCCCTCTCCCGGCGTTTAGACTGTAAGGTGTTGTCTCTTATCCCTGATCTCATTTTGATCTCCTTTTGAATGAGGGGATGTTCATTAACCCACGTCCCACTCGGTCAGTCTGAGTGTCATTGTACCCATTGTCTGTCCGACCCCGTGTCTGTCCGACCCTGTATCCTGACCCCGTATCTGTCTGACCCTGTGTCTGTCTGACCCTGTATCCTGACCCCATGTCTGTCTGACCCTGTATCCTGACCCCATGTCTGTCTGACCCTGTGTCTGTCTGACCCTGTATCCTGACCCTGTGTCTGTCTGACCCTGTGTCTGTCTGACCCTGTATCCTGACCCCATGTCTGTCTGACCCTGTGTCTGTCTGACCCTGTGTCCTGACCCTGTGTCTGTCTGACCCTGTGTCTGTCTGACCCTGTATCCTGACCCCATGTCTGTCTGACCCTGTGTCTGTCTGACCCTGTATCCTGACCCTGTGTCTGTCTGACCCTGTGTCTGTCTGACCCTGTATCCTGGCCCCATGTCTGTCTGACCCTGTGTCTGTCTGACCCTGTGTCCTGACCCCCTGTGTATTTAATTGCCCCTTACCTTTGAATCCGGGTTTCCCCCTCTGACCAGGGTAGCCTGTCTGTCCTTGCTGTCCTGGAGTTCCGGTAACCTCTATGGGGTAAATCCAGAGAACAGATTCTCATTTGTAAGACGAAGCTTTTAGTTTCAATTGCTCGATATTCTCGTAATTGGAATGGGAACAGACCTGCTGGACCTGGTGGTCCGGGGGGCCCAGGTAGTCCGGGTGGTCCGGATAGTCCCGGAAATCCAGGCTGTCCCGGCTGCAGAGCTGACAATCCTGGATCACCTTGATGTCCTTTGGGTCCTCTGAGACCCGGTAATCCCGTTGCCCCCGGGAATCCTGCAATTAACAAGACACGTTCATTAATATTCCGGTGTTTATTTCTCAATCTGGAATTCTACAGTTTGCCTCAGTAAATAACGCTGATTCCCTGTTAATCCCATCTCACCAACTACATCTACCAGCTTCTATATCTAACTGTGAGTGAGTGAGTGTGTGAGTGTGAGTGTGCGAGTCTGAGTGAGTGTGTGCATGTGAGTGTGAATGAGTGAGTGTGAGTGTGTGTGAGTATGTGTGTGTGTGAGTATGTGTGTCTGTGAGTGTGTGAGTGAGTGAATGTGTGAGTGAGTGAATGTGTGAGTGAGTGTGTGTGAGTGAGTGTGTGTGAGTGAGAGTGAGTATATGCGTGTGTGTGGATATGTGTATCTGTGAGTGTGTGTGTGTGAGTGCAAGTGAGTGAGGGAGTGCGAGTGAGTGAATGTGTGAGTGTGTGAGTGTGTGTGTGTGAGTGTGTGTGAGTGTTAGTATGAGTGTGTTAGTGTGAGTGTGTATGTGTGTGAGGGCTGTAGTGTGTATGAGTGTGTGTGTATGTGTGCATGAGTGTGTGTGAATGTGAATGAGTGAGTGTGAGTGTGTATGTGTGTGTGAATATGTGTGCGTGAGTGTGTGAGTGAGTGTGTGAGTGCGTGTGTGCGAGTGAGTGTGTGTGCGTGTGTGTGTTAGTGTGAGTGTGTGTTAGTGTGAGTGTGTGTGTGAGTGTGTGAGTGTGTGCATGAGTGTGAGTGAGTGTGTTAGTGTGAGTGTGTGTTAGTGTGAGTGTGTTAGTGTGAGTGCGTGTGTGAGTGAGGGTTGTAGTGTGTATGAGTGTGCGTGAATGTGAATGAGTGTGTGTGTGAGTGTGACTGTCTGTGAGCGTGAGTGTGTGTGTGGGTGTGGGTGTGAGTGTGTGTGTGTGTGTGTGTGTGTGTGTGTGTGTGAGTGTGTGTGTGTGCGTGAGTGTGAGTGTGAATGTGTGAGTGTGAGTGTGTGTGTGAGTGAGTGTCTGTGAGTGTGAGTGTGTGTGTGGGTGTGAGTGTCTGCGAGTTTGTGTGTGTGTCTGTGAGTGTGTGTGTGTGTGAGTGAGTGGGAGTATGAGTGAGTGTGAGTGTGTGTCTGTGAGTGTGAGTGTGGGTGTGAGTGTGAGAATGTATGTGTGAGTGTGAGTGGGTGAGTGTGAGTGTGGGTGTGAGTGTGTGAGTGAGTGTAAGTGTCTGTGTGTCTGTGAGTGTGAGTGAGTGTGGGTGTGAGTGTGTGTGAGAGTGTGTGTGTGTGTGGGTGTGAGTGTGTGAGTGTGTGTGAGTGTGAATGTGTGTGAGTGCGTGAGTGAGTGTGAGTGGGTGAGTGTGAGTGTGGGTGTGAGTGTGTGAGTGAGTGTAAGTGTCTGTGTGTTTGTGAGTGTGTGTGTGTGTGTGTGTGTGTGTGAGTGTGTGAGTGTGTGAGTGTGTGAGTGTGTGTGAGTGTGTGTGGGTGTGAGTGTGAATGTGAGTGTGTGAGTGTGAGTGTGTGTGTGTGAGTGTGTGAGTGTGAATGTGTGTGTGTGTGAGTGTATGTGTGAGTGGGTGAGTGTGGGTGTGAGTGTGTGAGTGAGTGTAAGTGTCTGTGTGTTTGTGAGTGTGTGTGTGAGTGTGTGTGAGTGTGTGAGTGTGTGAGTGTGTGAGTGTGTGAGTGTGTGTGAGTGTGTGTGGGTGTGAGTGTGAATGTGAGTGTGTGTGTGTGTGTGAGTGTGAGTGTGAGTGTGTGTGAGTGTGTGAGTGTGAATGTGTGTGTGTGTGAGTGTATGTGTGAGTGGGTGAGTGTGGGTGTGAGTGTGTGAGTGAGTGTAAGTGTCTGTGTGTCTGTGAGTGAGTGTGTGAGTGTGGGTGTGAGTGTGTGTGTGAGTGTGTGTGGGTGTGAATGTGAGTGTGTGTGTGAGTGTGAATGTGTGTGAGTGTGTGTGAGTGTGAGTGTGAGTGTGTGTGAGTGTGAGTGTGTGTGAGTGTGAGTGTGTGTGAGTGTGAGTGTGAGTGTGAATGTGTGTGAGTGTGAGTGTGAGTGTGAGTGTGAGTGTGAGTGTGAGTGTGAGTGTGAGTGTGAGTGTGAGTGTGAGTGTGAGTGTGTGTGAGTGTGTGTGAGTGTGAGTGTGTGTGAGTGTGAGTGTGAGTGTGTGTGAGTGTGAGTGTGTGAGAGTGTGAGTGTGGATCTATTCAATGTCTCTATTTCTAAGCCCAAGATGCCAATGCTTTGCTAATTACTCTTGGTGTTCTGCCACCTTCAAAGTCCCTTCAGAATCCTCAATGTTTCAATGGGATCTCCTCTCATTCTTCTAAATTCCAATCAGTAGGGTCCCAACCTGTTTAACCTTTCCTCATAAGACAATCCCTCCATCCCTCCATCCCTCCATCCTGGGGATCATCCCAGTGACCCTTCTCTGAACTGTCTCCAGTGAAATAAATACCTTTCCTGAAATAAAGGGACCAATCTGTTCTCAGTCTCCAGATGTGGTCTCACCAGCACCTTGTACAGTCGCAGCAAGACTCCCTGACCCTTATACTCCAACCCCCCTGAAATAAGGGCCAACATTCCACAGGCCTCCTGATTACCTGCTGTATCCGCGTGCGAGCTTTCTGTGTTTTGTGCACAAGTCCCCCCCCCCCCTCCCACCTCCCCCCCCCCGCCCCGAGTCCCTTTGTGCTGCAGCTTTCTGCAGTTTTTCTCTATTCAAATAACACTCTGTTCTTTTGTTCTCCTTTCCAAAATGAACAACTTCACACTTTCCCACAGTTGCCAACGTTTTACCCACTTACTGAGCCTATCAGCATCTCTCTGTGAGCTGTTTGTATCTCTCCCACACCTTGCCTTTCCACCTGTTCCACATTTGGGTGTCTTGCCATGTTCTGGTCTGAATCTTGTTTTTCATGTTTCAGACAGTTTTGACAGTTCAGACAGGGGCGGCACGGTGGCACAGTGGTTAGCACTGCTGCTTCTCAGCTCCAGGGTCCCGGGTTCGATTCCCGGCTCGGGTCACTGTCTGTGTGGAGTTTGCACATTCTCCTCGTGTCTGCGTGGGTTTCCTCCGGGTGCTCCGGTTTCCTCCCACAGTCCAAAGATGTGTGGGTTAGGTTGATTGGCCAGGTTAAAAATTGTCCCTTAGAGTCCTGGGATGCGTAGGTTAGAGGGATTAGCGGGTAAAATATGTGGGGGTAGGGCCTGGGTGGGATTGTGGTCGGTGCAGACTCGATGGGCCGAATGGCCTCCTTCTGCACTGTAGGGTTTCTATGTTTCTATGACACAGCCAATCATGGTTCTGGCATCAACACACACTTTGGACAAATGTTTAGAATCACAGAATTGTTACGGTGCAGGAGGAGGCCACTCAGCCCATCGTGTCTGCACTGGCTCTCCAAACCAGTACCATTGCTTAGTGCCATTCCCCTGCCTTTTCCCCGTCCCCCTGCACATTTTTTCCATTCAACTCATCATCTAACGCCCTCTCGCATGCCTCGATTGAACCTGCCCAGGCAGAACGTTCCAGACCCCAACCACCCGCTGTGTGAAAAAGCTTTTCTTGCATCACATTTGCTTCTTTTGTAAATCACTTTAAATCTGTGCCGTCCGGTTCTCGATCCTATTATGAGTGGGAACAGTTTCTCACTCTCCATTCTGCCCAGCCCACTTTCTTTATTCACTCAGGAATTCCGGCTGTTTTGTGTATTCACGTTTGTTCCCAGTTGGAACAAGGTCACTTTAAGAGTCTGATCATGTGACATATTAATGACATCATGGGCCTCCTTCATGGGCAATTGGGCAGTCTATCCTAACAGCCCACAGAGACAACACCTTTCCAAATAGAGCTCTTGTTTGTAACTTTGTGATCTGTAAATCTATCTTTAAAAATACCACAGGGCGTTACCGGCTAGTCCAGCATTTATTGCCCATCTCTAGTTGTCCTTCAGAAGGTGGTGGAGAGTTGTCTTCTCAAATCGCTGTGGTCCAGGAGGTACAGGTACACTCACAGTGCTGTTCCTTATTTTACCCATTAACAGAAATCTCTGTCAGTTAATCTCTCCCACCTCTCCCAGATCCTGCCTTTCGTTCTTCCTCCTCCCTCTCCTATTTCCAACAGCGTAAATCACATCACATTCCTACTCCCCTTCAGTTCAGCAAATCATATCCAACTGGAAACCTTCACCTGCTG